>NW_027513061.1:0-282214 GCF_048772815.1 Callospermophilus lateralis
AACATTGTTTGTAGTAGCTCTTTGAAACTTGACAAAATAAAGTAGTTCTCAGTTTTGTCTCTAGGGTTTGTTTCTTCTTCAATTAGCCCTCAGCACAGACTTTAGAAAAGCAGTTTCATTTAGAGGGGTTGCCAAGCTTCTAAGAAATAACGAGTTTCCGAAATACCAGCAAATATTTTTTCACGCAATCTTGATGATACGTGGTGGTAATGATCAGTACAAAAATCTCACTTGGCTCACCAAATATTGTTCTTCTAGGTTGAAGCGTTCGTCTACAGTAGCAGTTTATATATTTAGGTTTCACTCTCTAAACTCCTATATAGATAGGTGAATTTGGAACTCTAAATCCAACATGGTTTGTAGTAGCTCTTTGAAACTTGACAAAATAAAGGAGTTCTCAGTTTTGTCTCTATGATTTCTTCCCGCTTCAAGTAGCCCTAAGCAGAGACTGTGGAAAAGCACTTTCATTGAGAGGGGTTGCCAAGCTTCCAAGAAATCACGAGTTTCTGAAATACCAGCAAAGATTTTTTCACCCAGTCTTGATTATACTTCGTGGTATTGACAAGTCCACAATTCCCACTTCGCTCACCAAATTTTGTTCTTCTAGGTTGAAGCGTTCGTCTACAGTAGCACTTTTTACATTTAGGTTTCTCTCTGTTCTCTCCTATATAGATAGAGGAATTTGGACTCTAAATCCAACCTGGTTTGTAATAGCTCTTTGAAACTTGAGAAAATAAAGGAGTTCTCAGTTTTTTTCTCTATGATTTGTTTCCGATACAAGTAGCCCTAAGCAGAGACTGTCAAAATGCACTTTCATTGAGAGGAGTTTCCAAGCTTCCAAGAAATTACGAGTTTCAGAAATACCAGCGAATATTTTTTCACCCAATCTTGATGATACGTGGTGGTAATGATCAGTACACAAATCCCACTTGGCTCACCAAATTGTGTTCTTCTAGGTTGAAGCGTTCGTCTACAGTAGCACTTTTTACATTTAGGTTTCTCTCTGTTCTCTCCTACATAGATAGATGAATTTGGAACTCTAAATCCAACATGGTTTGTAGTAGCTCTTTGAAACTTGAGAAAATAAAGGAGTTCTCAGTTTTTTCTCTATGATTTGTTTCCGATACAAGTAGCCCTAAGCAGAGACTGTGAAAAAGCACTTTCATTGAGAGGGGTTGCCAAGCTTCCAAGAAATTACGAGTTTCAGAAATACCAGCGAATATTTTTTCACCCAATCTTGATGATACCTGGTGGTAATGACAAGTCCACTAATCCCACTTGGCTCACCAAATTTTGATCTTATAGGTTGAAACTTTCGTTTACAGTAGCAGTTTTTATATTTAGGTTTCACTATGGTCTCTCCTATATAGATAGATGATTTTGGAACTCTAAATCCAACCTGGTTTGTAGTAGATGTTTGAAACTTGACAAAATAAAGGTGTTCTCAGTTTTGTCTCTATGGCTTGTTTCCTCTTCAAGTAGCCCTAGGCACAGACTGTGGAAAAGCACTTTCATTGAGAGGGGTTGCCAAGCTTCTAAGAAATAACAGGTTTCCGAAATACCAGCAAATATTTTTTTACCCAATCTTGATGATGCTTGGTGGTAATGATCAGTACACAAATCCCGCTTGGCTCACCAAATTTTCTTCTTCTAGGTTGAAGCGTTCGTTTAGAGTGGCAGTTTTTTATTTTTAGGGTTCACTCTGTTCTCTCCTATATAGATAGATGAATTTAGAACTCTAAATCCAACATGGTTTGTAGTAGCTCTTTGAAACTTGAAAAAATAAAGGAGTTTTCAGTTTTGTCTCTATGGCTTGTTTCCTCTTCAAATAGCCCTAGGCACAGAGGGTGGAAAAGCACTTTAATTGAGGAGGGTTGCCAAGCTTCTAAGAAATAACGAGTTTCCGAAATACCAGCCAATATTTTTCCACCCAATCTTGATGATACCTGGTGGTAATGACAAGTCCACAAATCCCACTTGGCTCACCAAATTTTGATCTTCTAGGTTGAAACTTTCGTTTACAGTAGCAGTTTTTATATTTAGGTTTCACTATGGTCTCTCCTATATAGATAGATGAATTTGGAACTCTAAATCCAACCTCGTTTGTAGTAGATCTTTGAAACTTGACAAAAAAACGGTGTTCTCAGTTTTGTCTCTATAGCTTGTTTCCTCTTCAAGTTGCCCTAGGCACAGACTGTGGAAAAGCACTTTCATTGAGAGGGGTTGCCAAGCTTCTAAGAAATAACAAGTTTCCGAAATACCAGCAAATATTTTTTTACCCAATCTTGATGATACTTGGTGGTAATGATCAGTACAAAAATCCCACTTGGCTCACCCAATTGTGTTCTTCTAGGTTGAAGCGTTCGTCTACAGTAGCAGTTTATATTTTTAGGTTTCACTCTGTTCTCTCCTATATAGATAGATGAATTTGGAACTCTAAATCCAACATGGTTTGTATTAGCTCTTTGAAACTTGAGAAAATAAAGGAGTTCTCAGTTTTGTCTGTATGATTTGTTTCTGATTCAAGTAGCCCTAAGCAGAGACAGTGGAAAAGCACTTTCATGGAGAGGGGTTGCCACGCTTCCAAGAAATTACGAGTTTCTGAAATACTAGCAAATATTTTTTCACCCAATCTTGATGATACGTGGTGGTAATGAGAAGTCCACAAATCGCACTTGGCTCACCAAATTTTGTTCTTCTAGGTTGAAGCATTCGTTTCCAGTAGCAGTTTTTATTTTTAGGTTTTACTCTGTTCTCTACTATATACATAGATGAATTTGGACCTCTAAATCCAACATTGGTTGTAGTAGCTCTTTGAAACTTGACAAAATAAAGGAGTTCTCAGTTTTTTCTCTATGGTTTGTTTCCTCTTCATGTAGTCCAAGGCACAGACTCTGGAAAAGCACTTTCATTGAGAGGGGTTGCCAAGCTTCTAAGAAATAACGAGTTTCAGAAATACCAGAAAATATTTTTTGACCCAATCTTGATGATACTTTTTCGTAATATTCAGTACACAAATCCCAATTGGCTCACCAAATTTTGTTCTTCTAGTTTGAAGCGTTCGTTTACAGTAGCAGTTTTTATTTTTATTTTTCATTCTGTTCTCTTCTATATAGATAGATTAATTTGGAACTCTAAATCCAACATGGTTTGTAGTAGCTCTTTGAAACTGGACAAAATAAAGGAGTTCTCAGTTTAATCTCCATGGTTTGTTTCCTCTTTAAGTCGCCCAAAGCAGAGACTGTGGTAAAGCACTTTCATTGAAAGGGGTTTCAAACTTCCAAGAAATAACGAGTTTCCGAAATACCAGCAAATATTTTTTCACCCAATCTTGATGATAGGTGGTGGTAATGACAAGTACACAAATCCCACTGGGCTCAACAAATTTTGTTCTTCTAGGATGAAGCGTTCGTTTACAGTAGCAGTTTTTCTTTTTAGGTTTCACTCTGTTCTCTACTATATAGATAGATGAATTTGGAACTCTAAATCCAACATTGTTTGTAGTAGCTCTTTGAAACTTGACAAAATAAAGTAGTTCTCAGTTTTGTCTCTAGGGTTTGTTTCTTCTTCAATTAGCCCTCAGCACAGACTTTAGAAAAGCAGTTTCATTTAGAGGGGTTGCCAAGCTTCTAAGAAATAACGAGTTTCCGAAATACCAGCAAATATTTTTTCACGCAATCTTGATGATACGTGGTGGTAATGATCAGTACAAAAATCTCACTTGGCTCACCAAATATTGTTCTTCTAGGTTGAAGCGTTCGTCTACAGTAGCAGTTTATATATTTAGGTTTCACTCTCTAAACTCCTATATAGATAGGTGAATTTGGAACTCTAAATCCAACATGGTTTGTAGTAGCTCTTTGAAACTTGACAAAATAAAGGAGTTCTCAGTTTTGTCTCTATGATTTCTTCCCGCTTCAAGTAGCCCTAAGCAGAGACTGTGGAAAAGCACTTTCATTGAGAGGGGTTGCCAAGCTTCCAAGAAATCACGAGTTTCTGAAATACCAGCAAAGATTTTTTCACCCAGTCTTGATTATACTTCGTGGTATTGACAAGTCCACAATTCCCACTTCGCTCACCAAATTTTGTTCTTCTAGGTTGAAGCGTTCGTCTACAGTAGCACTTTTTACATTTAGGTTTCTCTCTGTTCTCTCCTATATAGATAGAGGAATTTGGACTCTAAATCCAACCTGGTTTGTAATAGCTCTTTGAAACTTGAGAAAATAAAGGAGTTCTCAGTTTTTTTCTCTATGATTTGTTTCCGATACAAGTAGCCCTAAGCAGAGACTGTCAAAATGCACTTTCATTGAGAGGAGTTTCCAAGCTTCCAAGAAATTACGAGTTTCAGAAATACCAGCGAATATTTTTTCACCCAATCTTGATGATACGTGGTGGTAATGATCAGTACACAAATCCCACTTGGCTCACCAAATTGTGTTCTTCTAGGTTGAAGCGTTCGTCTACAGTAGCACTTTTTACATTTAGGTTTCTCTCTGTTCTCTCCTACATAGATAGATGAATTTGGAACTCTAAATCCAACATGGTTTGTAGTAGCTCTTTGAAACTTGAGAAAATAAAGGAGTTCTCAGTTTTTTCTCTATGATTTGTTTCCGATACAAGTAGCCCTAAGCAGAGACTGTGAAAAAGCACTTTCATTGAGAGGGGTTGCCAAGCTTCCAAGAAATTACGAGTTTCAGAAATACCAGCGAATATTTTTTCACCCAATCTTGATGATACCTGGTGGTAATGACAAGTCCACTAATCCCACTTGGCTCACCAAATTTTGATCTTATAGGTTGAAACTTTCGTTTACAGTAGCAGTTTTTATATTTAGGTTTCACTATGGTCTCTCCTATATAGATAGATGATTTTGGAACTCTAAATCCAACCTGGTTTGTAGTAGATGTTTGAAACTTGACAAAATAAAGGTGTTCTCAGTTTTGTCTCTATGGCTTGTTTCCTCTTCAAGTAGCCCTAGGCACAGACTGTGGAAAAGCACTTTCATTGAGAGGGGTTGCCAAGCTTCTAAGAAATAACAAGTTTCCGAAATACCAGCAAATATTTTTTTACCCAATCTTGATGATGCTTGGTGGTAATGATCAGTACACAAATCCCGCTTGGCTCACCAAATTTTCTTCTTCTAGGTTGAAGCGTTCGTTTAGAGTGGCAGTTTTTTATTTTTAGGGTTCACTCTGTTCTCTCCTATATAGATAGATGAATTTAGAACTCTAAATCCAACATGGTTTGTAGTAGCTCTTTGAAACTTGAAAAAATAAAGGAGTTTTCAGTTTTGTCTCTATGGCTTGTTTCCTCTTCAAATAGCCCTAGGCACAGAGGGTGGAAAAGCACTTTAATTGAGGAGGGTTGCCAAGCTTCTAAGAAATAACGAGTTTCCGAAATACCAGCCAATATTTTTCCACCCAATCTTGATGATACCTGGTGGTAATGACAAGTCCACAAATCCCACTTGGCTCACCAAATTTTGATCTTCTAGGTTGAAACTTTCGTTTACAGTAGCAGTTTTTATATTTAGGTTTCACTATGGTCTCTCCTATATAGATAGATGAATTTGGAACTCTAAATCCAACCTCGTTTGTAGTAGATCTTTGAAACTTGACAAAAAAACGGTGTTCTCAGTTTTGTCTCTATAGCTTGTTTCCTCTTCAAGTTGCCCTAGGCACAGACTGTGGAAAAGCACTTTCATTGAGAGGAGTTGCCAAGCTTCTAAGAAATAACAAGTTTCCGAAATACCAGCAAATATTTTTTTACCCAATCTTGATGATACTTGGTGGTAATGATCAGTACAAAAATCCCACTTGGCTCACCCAATTGTGTTCTTCTAGGTTGAAGCGTTCGTCTACAGTAGCAGTTTATATTTTTAGGTTTCACTCTGTTCTCTCCTATATAGATAGATGAATTTGGAACTCTAAATCCAACATGGTTTGTAGTAGCTCTTTGAAACTTGACAAAATAAAGGAGTTCTCAGTTTTGTCTCTATGATTTCTTCCCGCTTCACGTAGCCCTAAGCAGAGACTGTGGAAAAGCACTTTCATTGAGAGGGGTTGCCAAGCTTCCAAGAAATCACGAGTTTCCGAAATACCAGCAAAGATTTTTTCACTGAGTCTTGATTATACTTCGTCGTATTGACAAGTCCACAATTCCCACTTCGCTCACCAAATTTTGTTCTTCGAGGTTGAAGCGTTCGTCTACAGTAGCACTTTTTACATTTCGGTTTCTCTCTGTTCTCTCCTATATAGATAGAGGAATTTGGACTCTAAATCCAACCTGGTTTGTAGTAGCTCTTTGAAACTTGAGAAAATAAAGGAGTTCTCAGTTTTTTCTCTATGATTTGTTTCCGATACAAGTAGCCCTAAGCAGAGACTGTGAAAAAGCACTTTCATTGAGAGGGGTTGACAAGCTTCCAAAAAATTACGAGTTTCAGAAATACCAGCGAATATTTTTTCACCCAATCTTGATGATACCTGGTGGTAATGACAAGTCCACAAATCCCAATTGGCTCACCAAATTTTGTTCTTCTAGGATCAAGCGTTCGATTACAGTAGCAGTTTTTATTTTTAGGTTTCACTCTGTACTCTACTATATAGATAGATGAATTTGGAACTCTAAATCCAACATTGTTTGTAGTAGCTCTTTGAAACTTGACAAAATAAAGTAGTTCTCAGTTTTGTCTCTATGGTTTGTTTCTTCTTCAATTAGCCCTAGGCACAAACTTTAGAAAAGCAGTTTCATTGAGAGGGGTTGCCAAGCTTCTAAGAAATAACGAGTTTCCGAAATACCAGCAAATATTTTTTCACCCAATCTTGATGATACTTGGAGATAATGATCAGTACAAAAATCTCACTTGGCTCACCAAATTTTGTTCTTCTAGGTTGAAGCGTTCGTCTACAGTAGCAGTTTTTATATTTAGCTTTCACTCTGTAAACTCCAATATAGATAGATGAATTTGGAACTCTAAATCCAACATGGTTTGTAGTAGCTCTTTGAAACTGGAGCAAATAAAGTAGTTCTCAGTTTTGTCTGTATGATTTCTTCCCGCTTCAAGTAGCCCTAAGCAGAGACTGTGGAAAAGGACTTTCATTGAGAGGGGTTGCCAAGCTTCCAAGAAAACACGAGTTTCCGAAATACCAGCAAAGATTTTTTCACCAACTCTTGATTATAATTCGTGGTATTGAAAAGTCCACAATTCCCACTTCGCTCACCAAATTTTGTTCTTCTAGGTTGAAGCGTTCGTCTACAGTAGCACTTTTTACATTTAGGTTTCTCTCTGTTCTCTCCTATATAGATAGATGAATTTGGACTCTAAATCCAACCTGGTTTGTAGTAGATCTTTGAAACTTGACAAAATAAAGGAGTTCTCAGTTTTTTCTCTATGGTTTGTTTCCTCTTCAAGAAGCACTAGGCACAGACTGTGGAAAAGCACTTTCATTTTGAGGGGTTGCCAATCTTCTACGAAATAACGAGTTTCCGAAAAACCAGCAAATATTTTTTCACCCAATCTTGATGACACTTGGCTGTAATGATCAGTACACAAATCCCATTGGCTCACCAAAATGTGTTCTTCTAGGTTGAAGCGTTCGTCTACAGTTGCAGTTTATATATTTAGGTTTCACTCTGTTCTCTCCTATATAGATAGATGAATATGAAACTCTAAATCCAACATGGTTTGTAGTAACTCTTTGAAACGTGAGAAAATAAAGGAGTTCTCAGTTTTTTCTCTATGATTTGTTTCCGATTCCAGTAGCCCTAAGCAGAGACTGTGAAAAAGCACTTTCATTGAGAGGGGTTGCCAAGTTTCCAAAAATTACGAGTTTCCGAAATACCAGCAAATATTTTTTCACCCAATCTTGATGATATGTGGTGGTAATGACAAGTCCACAAATCCCACTTGGCTCACCAAATTTTGTTCTTCTAGGATGAAGCGTTCGTTTACAGTAGCAGTTTTTATTTTTAGGTTTCACTCTGTTCTCTACTATATAGATAGATGAATTTGGAACTCTAAATCCAACATTGTTTGTAGTAGCTCTTTGAAACTTGACAAAATAAAGGAGTTCTCAGTTTTTTCTCTATGATTTGTTTCCTCTTCATGTAGTCCATGGCACAGACTGTTGAAAAGCACTTTCATTGAGAGGGGTTGCCAAGCTTCTAAGAAATAACGAGTTACAGAAATACCAGCAAATATTTTTTCACCTAATTTTGATGATACTTGGTGGTAATCATCAGTACACAAATCCCACTTGGCTCACCAAATTTTGTTCTTCTGGTTGAATCGTTCGTTTACAGTAGCAGTTTTTATTTTTTGGTTTCACTCTGTTCTCTGCTATATAGACAGATGAATTTGGAACTCTAAATCCAACATGGTTTGTAGTAGCTCTTTGAAACTTGACAAAATAAAGGAGTTCTCAGTTTTGTCTCTATGGTTTGTTTCCTCTTTAATTAGCCCTAGGCACCGACTGTGGAAAGCACTTTCATTGAGAGAGGTTGACAAGCTTCTAAGAAATAACGAGTATTCGAAATATCAGCAAATATTTTTTCACCCAATCTCGATGATACTTGGTGGTAATGAAAAGTACACAAATAACACTTGACTCGCCAAATTGTGTTCTCCTAAGTTGAAGCGTTTGTTTACAGTAGCATTTTATATTTTTCGGTTTCCCTCTGTTCTCTCCTATATAGATAGATGAATTTGGAACTCTAAATCCAACATGGTTTGTAGTAGATCTTTGAAACTTGACAAAATAAAGGAGTTCTCAGTTTTATCTTTATGGTTTGTTTGCTCTTCAAGTAGCCCTAGGCACAAACTGTGGAAAAGCACTTTCATTGAGAGAGGTTGCCAAGCTTCTAAGAAATAACGAGTTTTCGAAATACCAGGAAATATTTTTTCACCCAATCTTGATGATACATGGTGGTAATGATCAGTACACATATCCCACTTGGCTCACCAAATTGTGTTCTTCTAGGTTGTAGCGTTCTTCTAGGTTGTAGCATTTTATATATTTAGGTTTCACTCGCTTCTCTCCTATATAGATAGATGAATTTGGAACTTTAAATCCAACATGGTTTGTAGTAGCTCTTTGAAACTTTTGAAAATAAAGGAGTTCTCAGTTTTTTCTCTATGATTTGTTTCCGATACAAGTAGCCCTAAGCAGAGACTGTGAAAAAGCACTTTCATTGAGAGGGGTTGCCAAGCTTCCAAGAAATTACCAGTTTCAGAAATACCAGCGAATATTTTTTCACCCAATGTTGATGATACGTGGTGGTAATCACAAGTCCACAAGTCCCACTTGGCTCACCAAATTTTGTTCTTCTAGGATGAAGCGTTCGATTACAGTAGCAGTTTTTATATGTAGGTTTCACTCTGTTCTCTCCTATATAGACAAATGAATTTGGAACTCTAAATCCAACATGGTTTGCAGTAGCTCTTTGAAACGTGGCAAAATAAAGGAGTTCTCAGTTTTGTCTCTATGGTTTGTTTCCTCTTCAAGTAGCCCTAGGCAGAGACTGTGGAAAAGCACTTTCATTGAGAGCGGTTGCAAGCTTCTATGAAATAACGAGTTTCTGAAATACCCACAAATATTTTTTCACCGAATCTTGATGATACTTGGTGGTAATTATCAGTACACAAATCCCACTTGGCTCAAAAATTTTGTTCTTCTAGGTTGAAGCATTCGTTTACAGTAGCAGTTTTTATATTTAGGTTTCATTCTGTTCTCCCCTATATAGACGGATGAATTTGGAACTCTAAATCCAACATGGTTTGCAGTAGCTCTTTGAATCTTGGCAAAATAAAGGAGTTCTCAGTTTTGTCTCTATGGTTTGTTTCCTCTTCAAGTAGCCCTAGGCAGAGACTGTGGAAAAGCACTTTCATTGAGAGGGGTTGCCAAGCTTCCAAGAAATTATGAGTTTCCGAAATACCACAAAATATTTTTTCACCCAATCTTGATAATACGTGGTGGTAATGACAAGTCCACAAATCCCACTTGGCTCATCAAATTTTGTTCTTCTAAGTTGAAGTGTTCGTTTACAGTAGCAGTTTTTATTTTTAGGTTTCACTCTGTTCTCCTATATAGATAGATGAATTTGGAACTCTAAATCCCACATGGTTTGTAGTAGCTCTTTGAAACTTGACAAAATAAAGGAGTTCTCAGTTTTGTCTCTATGGTTTGTTTCCTCTTCAGGTACCCCTCGGATCAGACTGTGGAAAAGCACTTTCATTGAGTGGGGTTGCCATGCTTCTAAGAAATAACGAGTTTCCCAAATACCAGCAAATATTTTTTCACGCAATCTTGATGACACTTGGTGGTAATGATCAGTTCACAAATCCCACTTGGATCACCAAATTTTGTTCTTCTAGGTTGAAGCGTTCGTCTACAGTAGCAGTTTTTATATATAGGTTTCACTCTGTTCTCTCCTATATAGATAGATGAATTTGGAACTCTAAATCCAACATGGTTTGTAGTAGATCTTTGAAACTTGACAAAGTAAAGGAGTTCTCAGTTTTGTCTCTATGATTTGTTTCTGCTTAATGTAGCCCTAAGCAGAGACTGTGGAAAAGCACTTTCATTGAAAGGGGTTGCCAAGCTTCCAAGAAATTACGAGTTTCCGAAATACCAGCAAATATTTTTTCACCCAAGGTTGATGATACGTGGTGGTAATGATCGGTACACAAATCCCACTTGGCTCACCAAATTTTGTTCTTCTACGTTGAAGCGTTCGTCTAGAGTAGCAGTTTTTATATTTAGGTTTAACTCTGTTTTGTGCTATATAGATAGATGAATTTGGAACTCTAAATCCAACATGGTTTGTAGTAGCTCTTTGAAACTTGACAAAATAAAGGAGTTCTCAGTTTTGCCTGTATGGTTTGTTTCCTCTTCAAGTAGCCCTAGGCACAGACGGTGGGAAAGTACTTTCATTGAGAGGGATTGCCAAGCTTCCAAGAAATTACGAGTTTATGAAATACCAGCAAATATTTTTTGACCGAATCTTGATGATACTTGTTGGTAATGATCGGTAAACAAATCCCACTTGGCTCACCAAATTTTGTTCTTCTAGGTTGAAGCGTTCGTCTACAGTAGCAGTTTTTACATTTAGGTTTCACTGTATTCTCTGCTATATAGACACGTGAATTTGGAACTCTAAATCCAACATGGTTTGTAGTAGCTCTTTGAAACTTGACAAAATAATGTAGTTCTCAGTTTTGTCTCCATGTTTTGTTTCCTCTTCAAGTAGTCCTAGGCACTGACTGTGGAAAAGCACTTTCATTGAGAGGGGTTGCCAAGCTTCTAAGCAATAACGAGTTTCCGAAATACCAGCAAATATTTTTTCACCCAATGTTGATGATACTTGGTGGTAATGATCAGTACACAAATCCCACTTGGCTCACCACATTTTGTTCTTCTAGGTTGAAGCGTTCGTCTACTGTAGCAGTTTTTATATTTAGGTTTCCCTCTGTTCTCTCCTATATAGATAGATGAATTTGGAACTCTAAATCCCACATGGTTTGCAGTAGCTCTTTGAAACTTGACAAAATAAAGGAGTTCTCAAGTTTTGTCTCTATGGTTTGCTTCCTCTTCAAGTAGCCCTAGGAACAGATGGTGGAAAAGCACTTTCATTGAGAGGGGTTGCCAAACTTCTAAGAAATAAAGAGTTTCCGAAATACCAGCAAATATTTTTTCACCGAATCTTGATGATACTTGGTGGTAATGATCGGTAAACAAATCCCACTTGGCTCACCAAATTTTGTTCTTCTATGTTGAAGCGTTCGTCTACCATAGCAGCTTTTATATTTAGGATTCCCTCTGTTCTCTCCTATATAGATAGGTGAATTTGGAACTCTAAATCCAACATGGTTTGTAGTAACTCTTTGAAACTTGACAATATAAAGGAGTTCTCAGTTTTGTTTCTACGATTTTTTCCTCTTCAGGTAGCTCTAAACAGAGACTGTGGAAAACCACTTTCATTGAAAGGGTTTACCAAGCTTCCAAGAAATTACGAGTTTCCGAAATACCAGCAAATATTTTTGCACCCAAACTTGATGATACGTGGTGGTAATGATCAGTACACAAATTTCACTTGGCTCACCAAATTTTCTTCTTCTAGGTTGAAGCATTCGTTTACAGTAGCAGTTTTTTTTTTAGGTTTCCCTCTATTCTCTCCTATATAGATAGATGAATTTGGAACTCTAAATCCAACATGGTTTGTAGTAGCTCTTTGAAACTTGACAAAATAAAGAAGTTCTCAGTTTTGTCTCTGTGGTTTGTTTCCTCTTCATGTAGCCCTAGGCACAGATTGTGGAAAAGCACTTTCATTGAGAGGGGTTGCCAAGCTTCTAAGACAAAACGAGTTTCTGAAATACCAGCAAATATATTTTTACCCAATCGTGATGATACGTGGTGGTAATGACAAGTACACAAATCCCACTTGGCTCACCAAATTTTGTTCTTCTATGTTGAAGCGTTCGTTTAGAGTAGCAGTTTTATTTTTAGGTTTCACTCTGTTCTCCTATATAGATAGATGAATTTGGAACTCTAAATCCCACATGGTTTGTAGTAGCTCTTTGAATCTTGACAAAATAAAGGAGTTCCCAGTTTTGTCTCTATGGTTTGTTTCCTCTTCAGGTACCCCTCGGATCAGACTGTGGAAAAGCACTTTCATTGAGTGGGGTTGCCATGCTTCTAAGAAATAACGAGTTTCCCAAATACCAGCAAATATTTTTTCACGCAATCTTGATGACACGTGGTGGTAATGATCAGTTCACAAATCCCACTTGGATCACCAAATTTTGTTCTTCTACGTTGAAGCGTTCGTCTACAGTAGCAGTTTTTATATATAGGTTAAACTCTGTTCTCTCCTATATAGATAGATGAATTTGGAACTCTAAATCCAACATGGTTTGTAGTAGATCTTTGAAACTTGACAAAGTAAAGGAGTTCTCCGTTTTGTCTCTATGATTTGTTTCTGCTTAATGTAGCCCTAAGCAGAGACTGTGGAAAAGCACTTTCATTGAAAGGGGTTGCCAAGCTTCCAAGAAATTATGAGTTTCCGAAATACCAGGAAATATTTTTTCACCCAAGGTTGATGATACGTGGTGGTAATGATCGGTACACAAATCCCACTTGGCTCACCAAATTTTGTTCTTCTATGTTGAAGCGTTCGTCTAGAGTAGCAGTTTTTATATTTAGGTTTCACTCTGTTTTGTGCTATATAGATAGATGAATTTGGAACTCTAAATCCAACATGGTTTGTAGTAGCTCTTTGAAACTTGAAAAAATAAAGGAGTTCTCAGTTTTGCCTGTATGGTTTGTTTCCCCTTCAAGTAGCCCTAGGCACAGACGGTGGAAAACTACTTTCATTGAGAGGGATTGCCAAGCTTCCAAGAAATTACGAGTTTATGAAATACCAGCAAATATTTTTTCACCGAATCTTGATGATACTTGGTGGTAATGATCGGTAAACAAATCCCACTTGGCTCACCAAATTTTGTTCTTCTAGGTTGAAGCGTTCGTCTACAGTAGCAGTTTTTACATTTAGGTTTCACTGTATTCTCTGCTATATAGACACGTGAATTTGGAACTCTAAATCCAACATGGTTTGTAGTAGCTCTTTGAAACTTGACAAAATAATGTAGTTCTCAGTTTTTTCTCCATGTTTTGTTTCCTCTTCAAGTAGTCCTAGGCACTGACTGTGGAAAAGCACTTTCATTGAGAGGGGTTGCCAAGCTTCTAAGCAATAACGAGTTTCCGAAATACCAGCAAATATTTTTTCACCCAATGTTGATGATACTTGGTGGTAATGATCAGTACACAAATCCCACTTGGCTCACCACATTTTGTTCTTCTAGGTTGAAGCGTTCGTCTACTGTAGCAGTTTTTATATTTAGGTTTCCCTCTGTTCTCTCCTATATAGATAGATGAATTTGGAACTCTAAATCCCACATGGTTTGCAGTAGCTCTTTGAAACTTGACAAAATAAAGGAGTTCTCAGTTTTGTCTCTATGGTTTGCTTCCTCTTCAAGTAGCCCTAGGAACAGATGGTGGAAAAGCACTTTCATTGAGAGGGGTTGCCAAGCTTCTAAGAAATAAAGAGTTTCCGAAATACCAGCAAATATTTTTTCACCGAATCTTGATGATACTTGGTAGTAATGATCAGTACACAAATCCCACTTGGCTCACCAAATTTTGTTCCTCTAGGTTGAAGCGCTCGTTTACAGTAGTAGTTTTTATATGTAGGTTTCACTCTGTTCTCTCCTATATAGACAGATGAATTTGGAACTCTAAATCCAACATGGTTTGCAGTAGCTCTTTGAAACTTGGCAAAATAAAGTAGTTCTCAGTTTTGTCTCTATAGTTTGTTTCCTCTTCAAGTAGCCCTAGGCAGAGACTGTGGAAAAGCACTGTCATTGAGAGAGTTTGCCAAGCTTCTATAAAATAACGTGTTTCCGAAATACACACAAATATTTTTTCACCGAATCTTGATGATACTTGGTGGTAATAATCAGTACACAAATCCCACTTGGCTCACCAAATTTTGTTCTTCTAGGTTGAAGCGTTCGTTTAGAGTAGCAGTTTTTATATTTAGGTTTCATTCTGTTTTCCCCTATATAGACAGATGAATTTGGAACTCTAAATCCAATATGGTTTGTAGTAGCTCTTTGTAACTTGACAAAATAAACGAATTCTCAGTTTTGTCTCTATGATTTGTTTCCGCTTCATGTAGCCCTAAGCAGAGACTGTGGAAAAGCACTTTCATTGAGATGGGTTGCCAAGCTTCCAAGAAATTACGAGTTTCCGAAATACCAGCAAATATTTTTTCACCCAATCTTGATGATACGTGGTGGTAATGACAAGTCCACAAATCGACTTGGCTCACCAAATTTTGGTCTTCTAAGTTGAAGCGTTCGTTTACAGTAGCAGTTTTTATTTTTAGGTTTTACTCTGTTCTCCAATATAGATAGATGAATTTGGAACTCTAAATCCCACATGGTTTGTAGTAGCTCTTTGAAACTTGACAAAATAAAGGAGTTCTCAGTTTTGTCTCTATGGTTTGTTTCCTCTTCAGGTTCCCCTAGGAACAGACTGTGGAAAAGCACTTTCATTGAGTGGGTTTGCCATGCTTCTAAAAAATAACGAGTTTCCGAAATACCAGCAAATATTTTTTCACGCAATCTTGATGACACTTGGTGGTAATGATCAGTACACAAATCCCCCGTGGCTCACCAAATTTTGTTCTTCTAGGTTGAAGCGTTCGTCTACAGTAGCAGTTTTTATATTTAGGTTTCACTCTGTTCTTTGCTATGTAGATAGATGAATTTGGAACTCTAAATCCAACAAAGTTTGTAGTAGCTCTTTGAAACTTGACAAAAGAAAGGAGTTCTCAGTATTGTCTCTATGGTTTGTTTCCTCTTCAATTAGCCCTACCACCGTCGGTGGAAAAGCACTTTCATTGAGAGGGGTTGCCAAGCTTCCAAGAAATTACGAGTTTCCGAAATACCAGCATATATTTTATCACCTACACTTGATGATACATGGTGGTAATGATCAGTACACAAATCCCACTTGGCTCACCAAATTGTATTCTTCTAGGTAGAAGCGTTCGTCTACAGCTGCAGTTTTTATATTTTGGTTTCACTCTGTTCTCTCTTATATAGATAGATAAATTTGGAAGTCTAAATCCAACATGTTTTGTAGTCACTCTTTGGAACTTGACAAAATAAAGTGTTTCTCAGTTTTGTCTCTATGGTTTGTTTCTTCTTCAAGTAGCCCTAAGCAGAGACTGTGGAAAAGCACATTCATTGAAAGGGGTTGCCAAGCTTCCAAAAAATTACGAGTTTCCGAAATAACAGCAAATATTTTTTCACCCAATCTTGATGATACGTGGTGGTAATGACAAGTACACAAATCCCAGTTGGCTCACCATATTTTGTTCTTCTATGTTGAAGCGTTAGTCTACAGTAGCAGTTTTTATGTTTAGGTTTCACTCTGATCCCTGCTATATAGATAGATGAATTTGGAACACTAAATCCAACATGGTTTGTAGTAGCTCTTTGAAACTTGTCAAAATAAAAGAGTTCTCAGTTTTGTCTCTATGGTTTGTTTCCTCTTCAAGTAGCCCTAGGCACAGACTGTGGAAAAGCACTTTCATTGAGAGGGGTTGCCAAGCTTCTAAGAAATAACGAGTTTCCGAAATACCAGCAAATATTTTTTCACCCAATCTTGATGATACTTGGTGGTGATGATCGGTACAAAATTCCCACTTGGCTCACCAAATTCTGGTCTTCTATGTTGAAGCGTTCGTCTACAGTAGCAGTTTTTATATTTAGGTTTCACTCTGTTCTCTCCCATATAGATAGATGAATTTGGAACTCTAAATCCAATATGGTTTGCAGTAGCTCTTTGAAACTTGACAAAATAAAGTAGTTCTCAGTTTTTTCTCTATGTTTTGCTTACTCTTCAAGTAGTCCTAGGCACAGACTGTGGAAAAGCACTTTCATTGAGAGGGGTTGCCAAGCTTCTAAGAAATAACGAGTTCCCGTAATACCAGCAAGTATTTTTTCTCCCAATGTTGATGATACTTGCGGGTAATGATCAGTACACAAAACCCACTTGGCTCACCAATCTTTGTTCTTCTATGTTGAAGCGCTCGTCTACAGTAGCAGTTTTTATTTTTAGGTTTCACTCTGTTCTCTCCTATATAGATAGATGAATTTGGAACTCTAAATCCAACATAGTTTGTAGTAGCTCTTTGAAACTTCACAAAATAAAGGAGTTCTCAGTTTTGTTTCTATGGTTTGTTTCCTCTTCAAGTAGTCTTAGGCACAGACTGTCGAAAAGCACTTTCATTGAAAGGGGTTGCCAAGCTTCCAGGAAATTATGCGTTTCCGAAATACTAGCAAATATTTTTTCACCCAATCTTGATGATACGTGGTGGTAATGACAAGTACACAAATTCCACTTGGCTCACCAAATTTTGTTTTTCTAGGTTGACGCGTTTGTTTACAGTAACAGTTTTAATTCTTAGGTTTTACTCTGTTCTCTCCTATATAGAGAGATGAATTTGGAACTCTAAATCCAACATGGTTGTTGTAGCTCTTTGAAACTTGACAAAATAAAGGAGTTCTATGTTTGTCTCAATGGTTTGTTTCCTCTTCAATTAGCCCTATTCACAGACTGTGGAATCGCAATTTCATTGAGAGGGGTTGCCAAGCTTCTATGAAATAACGAGTTTCCGAAACACCAGCAAATGTTTTTTCACCCAATCTTGATGATACTTGGTGGTAATGATCAGTACAAAAATCCCACTTTGCTCACCAAATTTTGTTCATCTATGTTGAAGCGTTCGTCTACAGCAGCAGTTTTTATATGTAGGTTTCACTCTGTTCTCTCTTATATAGATAGATGAATTTCTAACTCTAAATCCAACATGGTTTGTAGTAGCTCTTTGAAACTTGACAGAATAAAGGAGTTCTCAGTTTTGTATCTATGGTTTGTTTCCTCTTTAAGTAGCCCTAGGCACAGACTGTGGAAAAGCACTTTCATTGAAAGGGGTGGCAAAGCTTCCAAGAAATAACGAGTTTCCGAAATACCAGCAAATATATTTTCACGCAATCTTGATGATGCTTGGTGTTAATGATTGGTACACAAATCCCACTTGGCTCACCAAACTTTGTTGTAGGTTGAAGCGTTCGTTTTCAGTAGCAGTTTTTGTTTTTAGGTCTCACTTTGTTCTCTCCTATATAGATAGATGAATTTGGAACTCTAAATCCAACATGGTTTGTAGTAGCTCTTTGAAACTTGACAAAATAAAGTAGTTCTCAGTTTTGTCTCTATGGTTTGTTTCTTCTTCAAGTAGTCCTTGGCACAGACTGTGGAAAAGCAATTTCATTGAGAAGGGTTGCTAAGCTTCTAAGAAATAACGAGTTTCCAAAATACCAGCAAATATTTTTTCACCCAATCTTGATGATACTTGGTGGTAACGATCATTACACAAATCCCACTTGGCTCACCAAATTTTGTTCTTCTATGTTGAAGCGTTCGTCTACCATAGCAGCTTTTATATTTAGGATTCCCTCTGTTCTCTCCTATATAGATAGGTGAATTTGGAACTCTAAATACAACATGGTTTGTAGTATCTCTTTGAAACTTGACAATATAAAGGAGTTCTCTGTTTTGTTTCTACGATTTTTTTCCTCTTCAGGTAGCTCTAAACAGAGACTGTGGAAAACCACTTTCATTGAAAGGGTTTACCAAGCTTCCAAGAAATTATGAGTTTCCGAAATACCAGCAAATATTTTTGCACCCAAACTTGATGATACGTGGTGGTAATGATCAGTACACAAATTTCACTTGGCTCACCAAATTTTTTTCTTCTAGGTTGAAGCATTCGTTTACAGTAGCAGTTTTTATTTTTAGGTTTCCCTCTATTCTCTCCTATATAGATAGATGAATTTGGAACTCTAAATCCAAAATGGTTTGTAGTAGCTCTTTGAAGCTTGACAAAATAAAGAAGTTCTCAGTTTTGTCTCTGTGGTTTGTTTCCTCTTCATGTAGCCCTAGGCACAGATTGTGGAAAAGCACTTTCATTGAGAGGGGTTGCCAAGCTTCTAAGACATAACGAGTTTCTGAAATACCAGCAAATATATTTTTACCCAATCGTGATGATACGTGGTGGTAATGACAAGTACACAAATCCCACTTGGCTCACCAAATTTTGTTCTTCTATGTTGAAGCGTTCGTTTACAGTAGCAGTTTTTGATTTAGGTTTCACTATGTTCTCTCCTATATAGATAGATGAATTTGGAACTCTAAATCCAACATGGTTTGTAGTAGCTCTTTGAAACTTGACAAAATATAGTAGCTCTCAGTTTTGTCTTTTTGGTTTGTTTCCTCTTCAAGTAGCCCTAGGCACAGACTGTGGAAAAGCACTTTCATTGAAAGGGGTGGCCAAGCTTCCACGAAATAACGATTTTCCCAAATACCAGCAAATATTTTTTCATCCAATCTTGATGATACTTGGTGGTGATGATCAGTACACAAATCCCACTTGGCTCACCAAATTTTGTTCTTCTAGGTTGAATCATACGCCTACAGCAGCAATTTTTATATATAGGTTTCACACTGTTCTCTCCTATAGAGATAGATGAATTTGGAACTCTAAATCCAACATGGTTTGTAGTAGCTCTTTGAAACTTGACAAAATAAAGGAGTTCTCTGTTTTGTCTCTGTGGTTTGTTTCCTCTTCAAGTAGCCCTAGGCACAGACTGTGGAAAAGCACTTTAATTGAGAGGGGTTGCCAAGCTTCCAAGAAATTATGAGTTTCCGAAATACCAGCAAATATTTTTTCACCCAATCTTGATGATACCTGGTGGTAATGATTGGTACACAAATCCTACTTGGCTCACCAAATTTTGTTCTTCTGGATTGAAGCATTCGTTTACAGTAGCAGTTTTTATTTTTAGGTTTCACTCTGTTCTCTCCTACATAGATAGATGAATTTTGAACTCTAAATCCAACATGGTTTGTAGTAGCTCTTTGAAAGTTGACAAAATATAAGAGTTCTCAGTTTTGTATCTATGGTTTGTTTCCTCTTCAAGTCGCCCTAGGCACAGTCTGTGGAAAAGCACTTTCATTGAAAGGGCTTGCCAAGATTCCAAGAAATTACGAGATTCCGAAATACCAGCAAACATTTTTTCACCCAATGTTCATCATACGTTGTGGTAATGACAAGTATACAAGTCCTAATTGGGTCACCAAATTTTGTTCTTCTAGGTTGAAGCGTTCGTTTACAGTAGCAGTTTTAATTTTTAGGTTTTACTCTGTTCTCTCCTATATAGATAGATGCATTTTGAACTCTAAATCCAACATGGTTTGTAGTAGCTCTCTGAAAACTGACAAAATAAAGGAGTTCTCAGTTTTGTCTGTATGGTTTGTTTCGTCTTCAAGTAGACCTAGGCACAGACTGTGGAAAAGCAATTTCATTGAGAGGGGTTGTCAAGCTTCTAAGAAATAACGAGTTTCCGAAATAACAGCAAATATTTTTTCACCCTATGTCGATGATACTTGGTGGTAATGATCTCTACACAAATTCCACTTGGCTCACCAAATTTTGTTCTTCCACTTTGAAGCATTCGTCTACAGTAGCAGTTTTTATATTTAGGTTTCACTCTGTTCTCTCGTATATAGAAAGATGAATTTGGAACTCTAAATCCAACACGGTTTGTAGTGGCTTTTTGAAACTTGACAAAATAAAGGAGTTTTCAGTATTGTCTCAATGATTTGTTTCCGCATCAAGTAGCCCTAAGCAGAGACTGTGGAAAAGCACTTTCATTGAAAGGCATTGCAAAGCTTCCAAGAAATTACGATTTTCCGAAATACCAGCAAATATTTTTTCAACGAATCTTGATGATACGTGGTGGTAATGACAAGTACATAAATCCCACTTGCCTCAACAAATTTTGTTCTTCTAGGTTTAAGCGTTCGTCTACAGTAGCAGTTTTTATATTTAGGTTTCACTCTGTTCTCTCCTATATACACAGATGAATTTGGAACTCTAAATCCAATATGGTTTGTAATAGCTCTTTGAAACTTGGAAAAATAAAGGAGTTCTCAGTTTTGTCTCTATGATTTGATTCCGCTTCATGTAGCCCTAAGCAGAGACTGTGGAAAAGCACTTTCATTGAGAGGGGGGGGTTGCTAAGCTTCCAAGAAATTACGAGTTTCCGAAATACAAGCAAATATTTTTTCACCCAATCTTGATGATACGTGGTGGTAATGACAAGTCCACAAATCCCACTTTGCTCACCAAATTTTGTTCTTCTAGGTTGAAGCGTTCGTTTACAGTCGCAGTTTTTATTTTTAGATTTCACTGTGTTCTCTCCTATATAGATAGATGAATTTGGAACTCTAAATTCAACATGGTTTGTAGTAGCTCTTTGAAACTTGACAAAATAAAGGGGTTCTCAGTTTTGTCTCTATGGTTTTTTTTTCTTCAAGTAGCCCTAGGCACAGACGGTGGAAAAGTACTTTCATTGAAAGGCATTGCAAAGTTTCCAAGAAATTACGATTTTCCGAAATACCAGCACTTATTTTCTCACCCAATCTTGATACGTGGTGGTAATGACAAGTACACAAATCCCACTTGCCTCAACAAATTTGGTTCTTCTAGGTTGATGCGTTCGTCTGCAGTAGCAGTTTTTATATTTAAGTTTCACTCTGTTCTCTCCTATATAGATAGATGAATTTGGAACTCTAATCCAATATGGTTTGTAGTAGCTCTTTGAAACTTGACAAAATAAAGGAGTTCTCAGATTTGTCTCTATGATTTGTTTCCGCTTCAAGTAGCCCAAACAGTGACTGTGGAAAAGCACTTTCATTGAGAGGGGTTGCCAAGCTTCTAAGAAATAACGAGTTTCCGAAATACCAGCAAATATTTTTTCACCCAATCTTGATTATACTTGGTGGTAATGATCAGTACACAAATCCCACTTGGCTCACCAAATTTTGTTCTTCTAGGTTGATGCGTTCGTCTGCAGTAGCAATTTTTATGTTTAGGTTTTACTCTGTTCTCTGCTATATAGATAGATGAATTTGGAACTCTAAATCCAACATGGTTTGTAGTGTCCGTTTGAAACTTGACAAAATAAAGGAGTTCTCAGTTTTGTCTCTATGGTTTGTTTCCTCTTCAACTAACCCTATGCACAGAGTGTGGATAAACACTTTCATTGAGAGGGGTTGCAAAGCTTCTGAGAAATAACGAGTTTCCGAAATACCAGCAAATGTTTTTACACCCAATCTTGACGATACTTGGTGGTAATGATCAGTACACAAATCCCAATTTACTCACCAAATTTTGTTCTTCAAGGTTGAAGCTTTTGTCTACCGTAGCAGATTTTATACTTAGGTTTCAATCTGTTCTCTCCTATATAGATAGATGAATTTGGAACTCTAAATCCAACATGGTTTGTAGTAGTTCTTTGAAACTTGACAAAATAAAGGAATTCTCAGTTTTGTCTCTATGGTTTGTTTCCTCTTCAATTAGACCTAGGCACCGACGGTGGAAAAGCACTTTCCTTGAGAGGGGTTGCCAATCTTCCAAGATATTACGAGTTTCCGATATACCAGCAAATATTTTTTCACCCAATCTTGATGATACGTGGTGGTAATGATAAGTCCACAAATCCCTCTTGGCTCACCAAATTTTGTTCTTCTAAGTTGAAGCGTTCGTTTACAGAAGCAGTTGTTATTTTTAGGTTTCACTCTGTTTTCTCCCATATAGATAGACGAATTTGGAACTCTAAATCCAATATGGTTTGTAGTAGCTCTTTGAAACTTGACAAATAACGGAGTTCTCAGTTTTGTCTCTATGGTTTGTTTGCTCTTCAATTAGACCTAGGCACCGACGGTGGAAAAGCACTTTCATTGAGAGGGGTGCCAAGCTTCTAAGAAATAACGAGTTTCCGAAATACCAGCAAATATTTTTTCACCCAATCTTGATGATACTTGGTGGAAATGATTGGTACACAAATCCTACTGACTCACCAAATTTTGTTCTTCTAGGTGAAGCGTTCATCTACAGTAGCAGATTTTATATTTAGGTTTCACTCTGTTCTCTCCTATATAGATAGATGAATTTATAACTCTAAATCCAACATGGTTGATAGTAGCTCTTTGAAACTTGACAAAATAAAGGAGTTCTCAGTTTTGTTTCTATGGTTTCTTTCCTCTTCAAGTAGTCCTAGGCACAGACTGTGGAAAAGCACTTTCATTGAGTGGGGTTGCCAAGCTTCTAAGAAAAAACGAATTTCCTTAAAAACCAGCAAATATTTTTACACCCAATCTTGATGATACTTGGTGGTAATGATCACTACACAAATCCCACTTTGCTCACCAAATTTTGTTCTTCTAGGTTGAAGCGTTCGTCTACAGTAGCAGTTTTTATATTTAGGTTTCACTCTGTTCTCTCCCATATAGATAGATGAATTTGGAACTCTAAATCCAATATGGTTTGTAGTAGCTCTTTGAAACTTGACAAAATAAAGGAGTTCTCAGATTTGTCTCTATGGTTTGTTTCCTCTTCAAGTAGCCCAAGGCACAGACTGTGGAAAAGCACTTTCATTGAGAGGGTTTGCCAAGCGTCTAAGAAATAACGAGTTTCCGAAATACCAGCAAATATTTTTTCACCCAATCTTGATGATACTTGGTGGTGAAGATCGGTACACAAGTCCCACTTGGCTCACCAAATTTTATTCTTCTAGGTTGAAGGGTTCGTCTACAGTAGCAGTTTTTATATTTAGGTTTAACTCTGTTCTCTCCCACTAAGATAGATGAATTTGGAACTCTAAATCCAAAATGGTTTGTAGAAGCTCTTTGAAACTTGACAAAATGAAGGAGTTCTCCGTTTTGTCTCTATGACTTGTTTCCGCTTCAAGTAGCCCTAATCAGAGACTGTGGAAAAGCAGTTTCATTGAGAGAGGTTGCCAATCTTCCAAGAAATTACGAGTTTCCGATATACCAGCAAATATTTTTTCACCCAATCTTGATGATACGTGGTGGTAATGATAAGTCCACAAATCCCTCTTGGCTCACCAAATTTTGTTCTTCTAAGTTGAAGCGTTCGTTTACAGAATCAGTTGTTATTTTTAGGTTTCACTCTGTTTTCTCCCATATAGATAGACGAATTTGGAACTCTAAATCCAATATGGTTTGTAGTAGCTCTTTGAAACTTGACAAATAAAGGAGTTCTCAGTTTTGTCTCTATGGTTTGTTTCCTCTTCAATTAGACCTAGGCACCGACGGTGGAAAAGCACTTTCATTGAGAGGGGTGCCAAGCTCCTAAGAAATAACGAGTTTCCGAAATAACAGCAAATATTTTGTCACCCAATCTTGATGATACTTGGTGGAAATGATTGGTGCACAAATCCCACTGACTCACCAAATTTTCTTCTTCTAGGTTGAAGCGTTCATCTACAGTAGCAGATTTTATATTTAGGTTTCACTCTGTTCTCTCCTATATAGATAGATGAATTTATAACTCTAAATCCAACGTGGTTGATAGTAGCTCTTTGAAACTTGACAAAATAAAGGAGTTCTCAGTGTTGTTTCTATGGTTTGTTTCCTCTTCAATTAGACCTAGGCACCGACGGTGGAAAAGCACTTTCATTGAGTGGGGTTGCCAAGCTTCTAAGAAAAAACGAATTTCCTTAAAAACCAGCAAATATTTTTAACCCAATCTTGATGATACATGTGGTAATGATCACTACACAAATCCCACTTTGCTCACCAAATTTTGTTCTTCTAGGTTGAAGCGTTCGTCTACAGTAGCAGTTTTTATATTTAGGTTTCACTCTGTTCTCTCCCATATAGATAGATGAATTTGGAACTCTAAATCCAATATGGTTTGTAGTAGCTCTTTGAAACTTGACAAAATAAAGGAGTTCTCAGTTTTGTCTCTATGATTTGTTTCCGCTTCAACTAGCCCTAAGCAGAGACTGTGGAAAAGCATTTTCATTGAGAGGGGTTGCCAAGATTCTAAGAAATAAGGAGTTTCCGAATTACCAGCAAATTTTTTTCACCCAATCTTGATGATACTTGGTGGTGAAGATCGGTACACAAGTCCCACTTGGCTCACCAAATTTTATTCTTCTAGGTTGAAGGGTTCGTCTACAGTAGCAGTTTTTATATTTAGGTTTCACTCTGTTCTCTCCCACAAAGATAGATGAATTTGGAACTCTAAATCCAAAATGGTTTGTAGTAGCTCTTTGAAACTTGACAAAATGAAGGAGTTCTCGTTTTGTCTCTATGACTTGTTTCCGCTTCAAGTAGCCCTAATCAGAGACTGTGGAAAAGCAGTTTCATTGAGAGAGGTTGCCAAGCTTCCAAGAAATTACGAGTTTCCGAAATACCAGCAAATATTTTTTCACCCAATCTTGATGAAACTTGGTGGTAATGACAAGTCCACAAATCCCACTTGGCTCACCAAATTTTGCTCTTCTAGGTTGAAGCGTTCGTTAACAGTAGCAGTTTTTATTTTTAGGTTTCACTCTGTTCTCTTCTATATAGATAGATGAATTTGGAACTCTAAAACCAAAATGGTTTGTAGTGGCTCTTTGAAACTTGACAAAATAAAGGAGTTCTCTGTTTTGTCACTATGGTTTGTTTCCTCTTCAAGTAGCCCTAGGCACAGACGGTGGAAACGCACTTTCATTGAGAGGGGTTGCCAAGCTTCCAAGAAATTACGAGTTTCCGAAATACCAGCAAATATTTTTTTACCCAATCGTGATGATACTTGGTGTTTACGATCGGTACAACAATCCCTCTTGACTCACCAAATTTTGTTCTTCTAGGTTGAAGCGTTCGTTTTCAGTAGCAGTTTTTATTTTTAGGTTTCACTCTGTTCTCTTCTATATAGATAGATGAATTTGGAACTCTAAATCCAACATGGTTTGTAGTAGCTCTTTGAAACTTAACAAAATAAAGGAGTTCTCAGTTTTTTCTCTATGGTTTGTTTCCTCTTCAAGTAGCCCTTGCACAGACTGTGGAAAAGCACTTTCATTGAGAGGGGTTGCCAAGGTTCTAAGAAATAACGTGTTTCCGAAATACCAGCAAACATTTTTTCACCCAATCTTGATGCTACTTGGTGGTGAAGATCGGTACACAAATCTCACTTGGCTCACCAAATTTTGTTCTTCTAGGTTGAAGCGTCGTCTACAGTAGCAGTTTTTATTTTTAGGTTTCAATCTGTTCTCTCCCATATAGATAGATGAATTTGGAACTATAAATCCAATGTGGTTTCTAGTAGCTCTTTGAAACTTGACAAAATAAAGGAGTTCTCAGTTTTGTCTCTATGATTTGTTTCCGCTTCAAGTAGACCTAATCAGAGACTGTGGAAAACCACTTTCATTGAGAGGGGTTGCCAAGCTTCCAAGAAATTACGAGTTTCCGAAATACCAGCAAATATTTTTTCACCCAATCTTGATGATACTTGGTGGTGATGATCAGTTCACAAATCCCACTTGGCTCACCACATTTTGTTCTTCTAGGTTGAAGCGTTCGTCTACAGTAGCAATTTTTATATTTAGATTTCACTCTGTTCTCTCCTTTATAGATAGATGAATTTGGAACTCTAAATCCAACATCGTTTTTAGTAGCTCTTTGAAACTTGACAAAATGAAGGAGTTCTCAGTTTTGTCTCTATGATTTCTTTCCGCTTCAAGTAGCCCTAAGCAGTGACTGTGGAAAAGCACCTTCCTTTAGAGGGGTTGCCAAGCTTCCAAGACATTACGAGTTTCTGAAATATCAGCAAATATTTTTTCACCCTATTTTGATGATACATGGTGGTAATGATCAGTACACAAATCCCACTTGGCTCACCAAATTTTGTTCTTCTAGGTTGAAGGGTTCGTTTTCAGTAGCAGTTTTTATTTTAGGTTTCACTCTGTTCTCTCCTATATAGATAGATGAATTTGGAACTCTAAATCCAACATGGTTTGTAGTAGCTCTTTGAAATTGACAAAATAAAGGAGTTCTCAGTTTTGTCTCTATGGTTTGTTTCCTCTTCAAGTAGCCCTGGCACAGACTGTGGAAAAGCACTTTCATTGAGAGGGCTTGCCAAGCTTCTAAGAAATAACGTGTTTCCGAAATACCAGCAAATATTTTTTCACCCAATCTTGATGATACTTGGTTGTAAGAACAAGTACACAAATCCCACTTGGCTCACCACATTTTGTTCTTCTAGGTTGAAGCGTTCGTTTACAGTAGCAGTTTTTATTTTTAGATTTCCCTCTGTTCTCTCCTATATAGTTAGATGAATTTGGAACTCTAAATCCAACATGGTTTGTAGTAGCCCTTTGAAACTTGACAAAATAAAGCAGTTCTTAGTTTCGTCTCTATAATTTGTTCCCTCTTTTAGTAGCCCTAGGCACAGACTGTGGAAAAGCACATTCATTGAGAGGGGTTGCAAAGCTTCTAAAAAATAACGAGTTTCCAAAATACCAGCAAATATTTTTTCACCCAATCTTGATGATACTTGGTGGTAATGATCAGTACACAAATCCCACTTGGCTCACCAACGTTTGTTCTTCTACGTTGATGCGTTCGTCTACAGTATCAGTTTTTTTATTTAGGTTTCACTCTGTTCTCTCCTATATAGATAGATGAATTTGGAACTCTAAATCCAACATGGTTTGTAGTAGATCTTTGAAACTTTACAAAATAAAGGAGTTCTCAGTTTTGTCTCTATGGTTTGTTTCCTCTTCAAGTAGCCCTAGGCACAGACCTTGGAAAATCACATTCCTTGAGAGGGGTTGGAAGCTTCTAAGAAATAACGAGTTTCCGAAATACCAGCAAATATTTTTTCACCCAATCACGATGATACGTGGTGGTAATGACAAGTACACAAATGCCACTTGGCTCACCAAATTTTGTTCCTCTAGGTTGAAGGGTTCGTTTACAGTAGCATTTTATATTTTTATTTTTCACTCGGTTCTCTCCTATATAGATAGATGAATCTGGAACTCTAAATCCAACATTGTTTGCAGTAGCTCTTTGAAACTTGACAAAATAAAGTAGTTCTCAGTTTCGTCCCTATGGTTTGTTTCTTCTTCAATCAGCCCTAGGCACAGACTTTGGAAATCAGTTTCATTGAGAGGTGTTGCAAAGCTTCTAAAAAATAACGAGTTTCCAAAATACCAGCAAATATTTTTTCACCCAATCTTGATGATACTTGGTGGTAATGATCGGTTCACAAATCCCACTTGACTCACCAAATTTTTTTCTTCTAAGTTGAAGCGTTCATTTACAGTAGCAATTTTTATTTTTAGGTTTCACACTTTTCTCTCCTATATAGATGATGAATTTGGAACTCTAAATCCAACATGGTTTGTAGTAGCTCTTTGAAAATTTACAATACAGGAGTTCTCAGTTTTGTCTCTATGATTTGTTTCCGCTTCATGTAGCCCTAAGCAGAGACTGTGGAAAAGCACTTTCATTGAAAGGGGTTGCCAAGCTTCCAAGTAATTACGAGTTTCCGAAATACCAGCAAATATTTATCACCCAATGGTGATGATACGTGGTGGTAATGACAAGTACACAAATCCCACTAGGCTCACCAAATTTTGGTCTTCTAGGCTAAAGCGTTCGTTCACAGTAGCATTTTTTATTTTTAGTTTCACTCTGTTCTCTCCTATATACATAGATGATTTTGGAACTCTAAATCCAACATGGTTTGTAGTAGCTCTTTGAAACTTGACAAAATAAAGGAGTTCTCAATTTTGTCTCTATGATTTGTTTTTGCTTCATGTAGCCCTAAGCAGAGACTGTGGAAAAGAAATTTCATTGAGAGGGGTTGCCAAGCTTCCAAGTAATTACGAGTTTCCGAAATACCAGCAAATATTTTTTCACCCAATCTTGATGATACTTGGTGGTAATGATCGGTTCAAAAATCCAACTTGACACACCAAATTTTCTTCTTCTATGTTGAAGCGTTCGTTTACAGTAGCAGTTTTTATTTTTAGGTTCCCTCTGTTCTCTCCTATATAGATAGATGAATTTGGAACTCTAAATCCAACATGGTTTGTAGTAGCTCTTTGAAACTTGACAAAATAAAGGAGTTCTCAGTCTTGTCTCTATGGTTTGTTTCCTCTTCAAGTAGCCCTAGGCACAGAATGTGGAAAAACACTTTCATTGAGAGGGGTTGCCAAGCTTCTAAGAAATAACGAGTTTCCGAAATACCAGCAAATATTTTTTTACCCAATCTTGATGATACTTGGTGGTAATGATCGGTACACAAATCCCACTTAACTCACCAAATTTTGTTCTTATAATTTGAAGGGTTCTTTTACAGTAGCAGTTTATATTTTTAAGTTCCCTCTGTTCTCTCCTGTATAGATAGATGATTTTGGAACTCCAAATCCAACATGGTTTTTAGTAGCTCTTTGAAACTTGACAAAATAAGGGAGTTCTCAGTTTTGTCTCTATGATTTGTTTCCGCTTCATTTAGCCCTAAGCAGAGACTGTGGAAAAGCACTTTCATTGAAAGGGGTTGCCAAGCTTCCAAGAAATTACGAGATCCCGATTAACCAGCAAATATTTTTTCACCCAATGTTGGTGATACGTATTGGTAATGACAAGTACACAAATCCCACATGGCTCACCAAATTTTGTTCTTCTAGGTTGAAGCGTTCGTTTACAGTAGCAGTTTTTATTTTTAGGATTCACTCTGTTCATTCCTATATAGATAGATGAATTTGGAATTTTAAATCCAACATGGTGTCTAGTAGCTCTTTGAAAATTGACAAAATAAAGCAGTTCTCATTTTTGTCTCTATGATTTGTTTCTGCTTCATGTAGCCCTAAGCAGAGACTGTGGAAAAGCACTTTCATTAGATTGGTTGCCAAGCTTCTAAGAAATAACGAGTATTCCAAACACCAGCAAATATTTTTTCACCCAATGTTGATGATACTTGGTAGTAATGATCAGTACACAAATCCCACTTGGCTCACCAAATTTTGGTCTTCTAGCCTGAAGCGTTCGTTTACAGTAGCAGTTTTTATTTTTAGTTTTCACTCTGTTCTATCCTATATAGATAGATGAATTTGGAACTCTAAATCCAACATGGTTTGTAGTAGCTATTTGAAACTTGACAAAATAAAGGAGTTCGCAGTTTTGTCTCTATGGTTTGTTTCCTCTTCACGTAGCTCTAGGCACAGACTGTGGAAAAGCACTTTCATTGAGAGTGTTCGCCAAGCTTCTAAGAAATAACGAATTTCCGAAATACCAGCAAATATTTTTTCACCAAATCTTGATGATACTTGGTGGTAATGATCCGTACACAAATCCCACTTGGCTCACCAAATTTTGGTCTTCTAGGCTGAAGCGTTCGTTTACAGTAGCAGTTTTTATTTTTAGGTTTCACTCTGTTCTCTCCTATATAGATTGCTGAATTTGGAACTCTAAATCCAACATGGTTTGTAGTAGCTCGTTGAATCTTGACAAAATAAAAGAGTTCTCAGTTTTGTCTCTATGGTTTGTTTCCTCTTCAAGTAGCCCTAGGCACAGACTGTGGAAAAGGACTTTCATTGAGAGGGGTGGCCAAGCTTCTAAGAAATAACGAATTTCCGAAATACCAGCAAATATTTTTTCACCCAATCTTGATGATACTTGGTGGTAATGATCGGTACACAAATCCCACTTGACTCACCAAATTTTGTTCTTCTAGGTTGAAGTGTTCGTTTACAGTAGCAATTTATATTTTTAGGTTCCCTCTGTTCTCTCCCATATAGATAGATGATTTTGGAACTCTAAATCCAACATGGTTTGTAGTAGCTCTTTGAAACTTGACAAATAACGGAGTTCTCAGTTTTGTCTCTATGGTTTGTTTCCTCTTCAATTAGACCTAGGCACCGACGGTGGAAAAGCACTTTCATTGAGAGGGGTGCCAAGCTTCTAAGAAATAACGAATTTCCGAAATACCAGCAAATATTTTTTCACCCAATGTTGGTGATACGTGGTGGTAATGACAAGTACACAGATCCCACTTGGCTCACCAAATTTTGTTCTTCTAGGTTGAAGCGTTCGTTTACAGTAGCAGTTTATATTTTTAGGTTCCCTCTGTTCTCTCCTATATAGATACATGAATTTGGAACTCTAAATCCAAAATGGTGTGTAATAACTCTTGAAACTTGACAAAATAAAGGAGTTCTCTGTTTTGTCTCTATGATTTTTTTCGCTTCATGTAGCCCTAAGCAGGGACTGTGGAAAAGCACTTTCATTGAAATGGGTTGCCAAGCTTCCAAGAAATTACGAGTTTACGAAATACCAGCAAATATATTTTCAACCAATGTTGATGATACGTGGTGGTAATGAGAAGTACACAAATCCCACTTGGCTCAACAAATTTTGGTCTTCTAGGCTGAAGCGTTCGTTTACAGTAGCAGTTTTTATTTTTAGGTTTCACTCTGTTCTCTCCTATATAGATAGATGTATTTGGAATTGTAAATCCAACATGGTTTGTAGTAGCTTTTTGAAACTTGAAAAAATAAAGGAGTTCTCAGTTTTGTCTCTATAGTTTGTTTCCTCTTCAAGTAGCCCTAGGCACAGACTGTGGAAAAGCACTTTCATTGAGAGGTGTTGACAAGCTTCTAAGAAATAACGAGTTTCTGAAATACCAGCAGATATTTTTTCACCCAATCTTGATGATACTTGGTGGTAATGATCGGTTCACAAATCCCACTTGACTCACCAAATTTTTTTCTTCTAGGTTGAAGCGTTCGTTTACAGTAGCAATTTTTATTTTTAGGTTTCACTCTTTTCTCTCCTATATGGATGATGAATTTGGAACTCTAAATCCAACATGGTTTGTAGTAGCTCTTTGAAAATTGACAAAATACAGGAGTTCTCAGTTTTGTCTCTATGATTTGTTTCCGCTTCATGTAGCTTAAGCAGAGACTGTGGAAAAGCACTTTCATTGAAAGGGGTTGCCAAGCTTCCAAGAAATTACCAGTTTCCGAAATACCAGCAAATATATATCACCCAATGTTGATGATACGTGGTGGTAATGACAAGTACACAAATCCCACTTGGCTCACCAAATTTTGGTCTTCTAGGCTGAAGCGTTCGTTTACAGTAGCAGTTTTTATTTTTAGTTTTCACTCTGTACTCTGCTATATAGATAGATAAATTTGGAACTCTAAATCCAACATGGTTTCTAGTAGGTCTTTGAAACTTGACAAAATACAGAAGTTCTCAGTTTCGTCTCTATGGTTTGTTTCCTCTTCAAGTAGCGCTAGGCACAGACTGTAGAAAAGCACTTTCATTGAGAGGGGTGGCCAAGCTTCTAAGAAATAACCAGTTTCCGAAATACCAGCAAATATTTTTTCACCCAATCTTGATGATACTTGGTTGTAATGATCGGTACACAAATCCCACTTGGCTCACCAAATTTTGTTCTTCTAGGTTGAAGTGTTCGTTTACAGTAGCAGTTTATATTTTTAGGTTCACTCTGTTCTCTCCTATATAGATTGATGATTTTGGAACTCTAAATCCAACGTCGTTTGTAGTAGCTCTTTGAAACTTGACAAAATAAAGGCGTTCTCTGTTTTGTCTCTATGATTTGTTTCCGCTTCATGTAGCCCTAAGCAGAGACTGTGGAAAAGCACTTTCATTGAAAGGGGTTGCCATGTTTCCAAGAAATTACGAGTTTCCGAAATACCAGCAAATATTTTTTCACTCAATGTTGATGATACATGGTGGTAATGACAAGTACACAAATGACACTTGGCTCACCTAATTTTGGTCTTCTAGGCTGAAGCGTTCGTTTACCGTAGCAGTTTTTATTTTTACGTTCACTCTGTACTCTCCTATATAGATAGATGAATTTGGAACTCTAAATCCAACATGGTTTGTAGTAGCTCTTTGAAACTTGACAACATAAAGGAGTTCTCAATTTTGTCTCTATGATTTGTTTCCGCTTCATGTAGCCCTAAGCAGAGACTGTGGAAAAGAAATTTCATTGAGAGGGGTTGCCAAGCTTCCAAGAAATTACGAGTTTCCGAAATACCAGCAAATATTTTTTCACCCAATCTTGATGATACTTGGTGGTAATGATCGGTTCAAAAATCCAACTTGCCTCACCAAATTTTCTTCTTTTAGGTTGAAGCGTTCGTCTACAGTAGCAATTTTTATATTTAGATTTCACTCTGTTCTCTCCTTTATAGATAGATGAATTTGGAACTCTAAATCCAACATCGTTTTTAGTAGCTCTTTGAAACTTGACAAAATGAAGGAGTTCTCAGTTTTGTCTCTATGATTTCTTTCCGCTTCAAGTAGCCCTAAGCAGTGACTGTGGAAAAGCACCTTCCTTTAGAGGGGTTGCCAAGCTTCCAAGACATTACGAGTTTCTGAAATATCAGCAAATATTTTTTCACCCTATTTTGATGATACATGGTGGTAATGATCAGTACACAAATCCCACTTGGCTCACCAAATTTTGTTCTTCTAGGTTGAAGGGTTCGTTTTCAGTAGCAGTTTTTATTTTAGGTTTCACTCTGTTCTCTCCTATATAGATAGATGAATTTGGAACTCTAAATCCAACATGGTTTGTAGTAGCTCTTTGAAATTGACAAAATAAAGGAGTTCTCAGTTTTGTCTCTATGGTTTGTTTCCTCTTCAAGTAGCCCTGGCACAGACTGTGGAAAAGCACTTTCATTGAGAGGGCTTGCCAAGCTTCTATGAAATAACGTGTTTCCGAAATACCAGCAAATATTTTTTCACCCAATCTTGATGATACTTGGTTGTAAGAACAAGTACACAAATCCCACTTGGCTCACCACATTTTGTTCTTCTAGGTTGAAGCGTTCGTTTACAGTAGCAGTTTTTATTTTTAGATTTCCCTCTGTTCTCTCCTATATAGTTAGATGAATTTGGAACTCTAAATCCAACATGGTTTGTAGTAGCCCTTTGAAACTTGACAAAATAAAGCAGTTCTTAGTTTCGTCTCTATAATTTGTTTCCTCTTTTAGTAGCCCTAGGCACAGACTGTGGAAAAGCACATTCATTGAGAGGGGTTGCAAAGCTTCTAAAAAATAACGAGTTTCCAAAATACCAGCAAATATTTTTTCACCCAATCTTGATGATACTTGGTGGTAATGATCAGTACACAAATCCCACTTGGCTCACCAACGTTTGTTCTTCTACGTTGATGCGTTCGTCTACAGTATCAGTTTTTTTATTTAGGTTTCACTCTGTTCTCTCCTATATAGATAGATGAATTTGGAACTCTAAATCCAACATGGTTTGTAGTAGATCTTTGAAACTTTACAAAATAAAGGAGTTCTCAGTTTTGTCTCTATGGTTTGTTTCCTCTTCAAGTAGCCCTAGGCACAGACCTTGGAAAATCACATTCCTTGAGAGGGGTTGGAAGCTTCTAAGAAATAACGAGTTTCCGAAATACCAGCAAATATTTTTTCACCCAATCACGATGATACGTGGTGGTAATGACAAGTACACAAATGCCACTTGGCTCACCAAATTTTGTTCCTCTAGGTTGAAGGGTTCGTTTACAGTAGCATTTTATATTTTTATTTTTCACTCGGTTCTCTCCTATATAGATAGATGAATCTGGAACTCTAAATCCAACATTGTTTGCAGTAGCTCTTTGAAACTTGACAAAATAAAGTAGTTCTCAGTTTCGTCCCTATGGTTTGTTTCTTCTTCAATCAGCCCTAGGCACAGACTTTGGAAATCAGTTTCATTGAGAGGTGTTGCAAAGCTTCTAAAAAATAACGAGTTTCCAAAATACCAGCAAATATTTTTTCACCCAATCTTGATGATACTTGGTGGTAATGATCGGTTCACAAATCCCACTTGACTCACCAAATTTTTTTCTTCTAAGTTGAAGCGTTCATTTACAGTAGCAATTTTTATTTTTAGGTTTCACACTTTTCTCTCCTATATAGATGATGAATTTGGAACTCTAAATCCAACATGGTTTGTAGTAGCTCTTTGAAAATTTACAATACAGGAGTTCTCAGTTTTGTCTCTATGATTTGTTTCCGCTTCATGTAGCCCTAAGCAGAGACTGTGGAAAAGCACTTTCATTGAAAGGGGTTGCCAAGCTTCCAAGTAATTACGAGTTTCCGAAATACCAGCAAATATTTATCACCCAATGGTGATGATACGTGGTGGTAATGACAAGTACACAAATCCCACTAGGCTCACCAAATTTTGGTCTTCTAGGCTAAAGCGTTCGTTCACAGTAGCATTTTTTATTTTTAGTTTCACTCTGTTCTCTCCTATATACATAGATGATTTTGGAACTCTAAATCCAACATGGTTTGTAGTAGCTCTTTGAAACTTGACAAAATAAAGGAGTTCTCAATTTTGTCTCTATGATTTGTTTTTGCTTCATGTAGCCCTAAGCAGAGACTGTGGAAAAGAAATTTCATTGAGAGGGGTTGCCAAGCTTCCAAGTAATTACGAGTTTCCGAAATACCAGCAAATATTTTTTCACCCAATCTTGATGATACTTGGTGGTAATGATCGGTTCAAAAATCCAACTTGACACACCAAATTTTCTTCTTCTATGTTGAAGCGTTCGTTTACAGTAGCAGTTTTTATTTTTAGGTTCCCTCTGTTCTCTCCTATATAGATAGATGAATTTGGAACTCTAAATCCAACATGGTTTGTAGTAGCTCTTTGAAACTTGACAAAATAAAGGAGTTCTCAGTCTTGTCTCTATGGTTTGTTTCCTCTTCAAGTAGCCCTAGGCACAGAATGTGGAAAAACACTTTCATTGAGAGGGGTTGCCAAGCTTCTAAGAAATAACGAGTTTCCGAAATACCAGCAAATATTTTTTTACCCAATCTTGATGATACTTGGTGGTAATGATCGGTACACAAATCCCACTTAACTCACCAAATTTTGTTCTTATAATTTGAAGGGTTCTTTTACAGTAGCAGTTTATATTTTTAAGTTCCCTCTGTTCTCTCCTGTATAGATAGATGATTTTGGAACTCCAAATCCAACATGGTTTGTAGTAGCTCTTGGAAACTTGACAAAATAAGGGAGTTCTCAGTTTTGTCTCTATGATTTGTTTCCGCTTCATTTAGCCCTAAGCAGAGACTGTGGAAAAGCACTTTCATTGAAAGGGGTTGCCAAGCTTCCAAGAAATTACGAGATCCCGATTAACCAGCAAATATTTTTTCACCCAATGTTGGTGATACGTATTGGTAATGACAAGTACACAAATCCCACATGGCTCACCAAATTTTGTTCTTCTAGGTTGAAGCGTTCGTTTACAGTAGCAGTTTTTATTTTTAGGATTCACTCTGTTCATTCCTATATAGATAGATGAATTTGGAATTTTAAATCCAACATGGTGTCTAGTAGCTCTTTGAAAATTGACAAAATAAAGCAGTTCTCATTTTTGTCTCTATGATTTGTTTCTGCTTCATGTAGCCCTAAGCAGAGACTGTGGAAAAGCACTTTCATTAGATTGGTTGCCAAGCTTCTAAGAAATAACGAGTATTCCAAACACCAGCAAATATTTTTTCACCCAATGTTGATGATACTTGGTAGTAATGATCAGTACACAAATCCCACTTGGCTCACCAAATTTTGGTCTTCTAGCCTGAAGCGTTCGTTTACAGTAGCAGTTTTTATTTTTAGTTTTCACTCTGTTCTATCCTATATAGATAGATGAATTTGGAACTCTAAATCCAACATGGTTTGTAGTAGCTATTTGAAACTTGACAAAATAAAGGAGTTCGCAGTTTTGTCTCTATGGTTTGTTTCCTCTTCACGTAGCTCTAGGCACAGACTGTGGAAAAGCACTTTCATTGAGAGTGTTCGCCAAGCTTCTAAGAAATAACGAATTTCCGAAATACCAGCAAATATTTTTTCACCAAATCTTGATGATACTTGGTGGTAATGATCCGTACACAAATCCCACTTGGCTCACCAAATTTTGGTCTTCTAGGCTGAAGCGTTCGTTTACAGTAGCAGTTTTTATTTTTAGGTTTCACTCTGTTCTCTCCTATATAGATTGCTGAATTTGGAACTCTAAATCCAACATGGTTTGTAGTAGCTCGTTGAATCTTGACAAAATAAAAGAGTTCTCAGTTTTGTCTCTATGGTTTGTTTCCTCTTCAAGTAGCCCTAGGCACAGACTGTGGAAAAGGACTTTCATTGAGAGGGGTGGCCAAGCTTCTAAGAAATAACGAATTTCCGAAATACCAGCAAATATTTTTTCACCCAATCTTGATGATACTTGGTGGTAATGATCGGTACACAAATCCCACTTGACTCACCAAATTTTGTTCTTCTAGGTTGAAGTGTTCGTTTACAGTAGCAATTTATATTTTTAGGTTCCCTCTGTTCTCTCCCATATAGATAGATGATTTTGGAACTCTAAATCCAACATGGTTTGTAGTAGCTCTTTGAAACTTGACAAATAACGGAGTTCTCAGTTTTGTCTCTATGGTTTGTTTCCTCTTCAATTAGACCTAGGCACCGACGGTGGAAAAGCACTTTCATTGAGAGGGGTGCCAAGCTTCTAAGAAATAACGAATTTCCGAAATACCAGCAAATATTTTTTCACCCAATGTTGGTGATACGTGGTGGTAATGACAAGTACACAGATCCCACTTGGCTCACCAAATTTTGTTCTTCTAGGTTGAAGCGTTCGTTTACAGTAGCAGTTTATATTTTTAGGTTCCCTCTGTTCTCTCCTATATAGATACATGAATTTGGAACTCTAAATCCAAAATGGTGTGTAATAACTCTTGAAACTTGACAAAATAAAGGAGTTCTCTGTTTTGTCTCTATGATTTTTTTCGCTTCATGTAGCCCTAAGCAGGGACTGTGGAAAAGCACTTTCATTGAAATGGGTTGCCAAGCTTCCAAGAAATTACGAGTTTACGAAATACCAGCAAATATATTTTCAACCAATGTTGATGATACGTGGTGGTAATGAGAAGTACACAAATCCCACTTGGCTCAACAAATTTTGGTCTTCTAGGCTGAAGCGTTCGTTTACAGTAGCAGTTTTTATTTTTAGGTTTCACTCTGTTCTCTCCTATATAGATAGATGTATTTGGAATTGTAAATCCAACATGGTTTGTAGTAGCTTTTTGAAACTTGAAAAAATAAAGGAGTTCTCAGTTTTGTCTCTATAGTTTGTTTCCTCTTCAAGTAGCCCTAGGCACAGACTGTGGAAAAGCACTTTCATTGAGAGGTGTTGACAAGCTTCTAAGAAATAACGAGTTTCTGAAATACCAGCAGATATTTTTTCACCCAATCTTGATGATACTTGGTGGTAATGATCGGTTCACAAATCCCACTTGACTCACCAAATTTTTTTCTTCTAGGTTGAAGCGTTCGTTTACAGTAGCAATTTTTATTTTTAGGTTTCACTCTTTTCTCTCCTATATAGATGATGAATTTGGAACTCTAAATCCAACATGGTTTGTAGTAGCTCTTTGAAAATTGACAAAATACAGGAGTTCTCAGTTTTGTCTCTATGATTTGTTTCCGCTTCATGTAGCTTAAGCAGAGACTGTGGAAAAGCACTTTCATTGAAAGGGGTTGCCAAGCTTCCAAGAAATTACCAGTTTCCGAAATACCAGCAAATATATATCACCCAATGTTGATGATACGTGGTGGTAATGACAAGTACACAAATCCCACTTGGCTCACCAAATTTTGGTCTTCTAGGCTGAAGCGTTCGTTTACAGTAGCAGTTTTTATTTTTAGTTTTCACTCTGTACTCTGCTATATAGATAGATAAATTTGGAACTCTAAATCCAACATGGTTTCTAGTAGGTCTTTGAAACTTGACAAAATACAGAAGTTCTCAGTTTCGTCTCTATGGTTTGTTTCCTCTTCAAGTAGCGCTAGGCACAGACTGTAGAAAAGCACTTTCATTGAGAGGGGTGGCCAAGCTTCTAAGAAATAACCAGTTTCCGAAATACCAGCAAATATTTTTTCACCCAATCTTGATGATACTTGGTTGTAATGATCGGTACACAAATCCCACTTGGCTCACCAAATTTTGTTCTTCTAGGTTGAAGTGTTCGTTTACAGTAGCAGTTTATATTTTTAGGTTCACTCTGTTCTCTCCTATATAGATTGATGATTTTGGAACTCTAAATCCAACGTCGTTTGTAGTAGCTCTATGAAACTTGACAAAATAAAGGCGTTCTCTGTTTTGTCTCTATGATTTGTTTCCGCTTCATGTAGCCCTAAGCAGAGACTGTGGAAAAGCACTTTCATTGAAAGGGGTTGCCATGTTTCCAAGAAATTACGAGTTTCCGAAATACCAGCAAATATTTTTTCACTCAATGTTGATGATACATGGTGGTAATGACAAGTACACAAATGACACTTGGCTCACCTAATTTTGGTCTTCTAGGCTGAAGCGTTCGTTTACCGTAGCAGTTTTTATTTTTACGTTCACTCTGTACTCTCCTATATAGATAGATGAATTTGGAACTCTAAATCCAACATGGTTTGTAGTAGCTCTTTGAAACTTGACAACATAAAGGAGTTCTCAATTTTGTCTCTATGATTTGTTTCCGCTTCATGTAGCCCTAAGCAGAGACTGTGGAAAAGAAATTTCATTGAGAGGGGTTGCCAAGCTTCCAAGAAATTACGAGTTTCCGAAATACCAGCAAATATTTTTTCACCCAATCTTGATGATACTTGGTGGTAATGATCGGTTCAAAAATCCAACTTGCCTCACCAAATTTTCTTCTTTTAGGTTGAAGCGTTCGTTTACAGTAGCAGTTTTTATTTTTAGGTTCCCTCTGTTCTCTCCTATATAGATAGATGAATTTGGAACTCTAAATCCAACATGGTTTGTAGTAGCTCTTTGAAACTTGACAAAATAAAGGAGTTCTCAGTTTTGTCTCTATGGTTTGTTTCCTCTTCAATTAGCCCTAGGCACAGAGTGTAGAAAAACACTTTCATTGAGAGGGGTTGCCAAGCTTCTAAGAAATAACGAGTTTCTGAAATACCAGCAAATATTTTTTTACCCAATCTTGATGATACTTCGTGGTAATGATCGGTACACAAATCCCACTTAACTCACCAAATTTTGTTCTTCTAGTTTGAAGCGTTCTTTTACAGTAGCAGTTTATATTTTTAAGTTCCCTCTGTTCTCTCCGGTATAGATAGATGATTTTGGAACTCCAAATCCAACATGGTTTGTAGTAGCTCTTTGAAACTTGACAAAATAAAGGAGTTCTCAGTTTTGTCTCTATGATTTGTTTCCGCTTCATTTAGCCCTAAGCAGAGACTGTGGAAAAGCACTTTCATTGAAAGGGGTTGCCAAGCTTCCAAGAAATTACGAGATCCCGAAATACCAGCAAATATTTTTTCACCCAATCTTGATGATACTTCGTGGTAATGATCGGCACACAAATCCCACTTAACTCACCAAATTTTGTTCTTCTAGTTTGAAGCGTTCTTTTACAGTAGCAGTTTATATTTTTAAGTTCCCTCTGTTCTCTCCGGTATAGATAGATGATTTTGAACTCCAAATCCAACATGGTTTGTAGTAGCTCTTTGCAACTTGAACAAATAACAGAGTTCTCAGTTTTGTCTCTATGATTTGTTTCCGCTTCATGTATCCCTAAGGAGATACTGTGGAAAAGCAGTTTCATTGAAAGGGGTTGCCAAGCTTCCAAGAAATTAGGAGCTCCCGAAATACCAGCAAATATTTTTTCACCCAATGTTGGTGATACTTGGTGGTAATGACAAGTACACAGATCCCACTTGGCTCACCAAATTTTGTTCTTCTAGGTTGAAGCGCAAGTTTACAGTAGCAGTTTATATTTTTAGGTTTCACTCTGTTCTCATTATATAGATAGATAAATTTGGAACTCTAAATAGAACATGGTTTGTAGTAGCTCTTTGAAAATTGACAAAATAAAGGAGTTCTCAGTTTTGTCTCTATGGTTTGTTTCCTCTTCAAGTAGCCCTAGGCACAGACTGTGGAAAAGGACTTTCATTGAGAGGGGTTGCCAATCTTCTAAGACATAACGATTTTCCGAAATACCAGCATATATTTTTTCACCCAATCTTGATGATACTTGGTGGGAATGATCGGTACACCAATACCACTTGACTCACCAAATTTTGTTATTCTAGGTTGAAGCGTTCGTTTACAGTAGCAGTTTATATTTTTAGGTTCCCTCTGTTCTCTCATTTATAGATACATGAATGTAGAACTCTAAATCCAAAATGGTGTGTAATTACGAGTTTCCGAAATACCAGCAAATATTTTTTCACCCAATCTTGATGATACTTGGTGGTAATGATCGGTTCACAAATCCCACTTGACTCACCAAATTTTCTTCTTCTAGGTTGAAGCGTTCGTTTACCGTAGCAGTTTTTATTTTTAGGTTTCACTCTGTTCCCTCCAATACAGATAGATGAATTTGGAACTCTAAATCCAACATGGTTTGTAGTAGATCTTTCTAACTTGACAAAATAAAGGAGTTCTCAGTTTTATCTCTATGGTTTGTTTCTCTTCAAGTAGCCCTAGGCACAGACTGTGGAAAAGCACTTTCATTGAGAGGGTTTGCCAAGCTTCTATGAAATAACGAGTTTCCGAAATACAAGCAAATATTATTTCACCCAATCTTGATGTTACTTGGTGGTAATTATCGGTACACAAATCCCACTTGACTCACCAAAATTGTTCTTCTAGGTTGAAGCATTCTTTTACAATAGCAGTTTATATTTTTACGTTCACTCTGTTCTCTCCTATATAGATAGATGATTTTGGAACTCTAAATCCAACGTCGTTTGTAGTAACTCTTTGAAACTTGACAAAATAAAGGCGTTCTCTGTTTTGTCTCTATGATTTGTTTTCGCTTCATGTAGCCCTAAGCAGAGACTGTGTAAAAGCTCTTTCATTGAAAGGGGTTGCCAAGCTTCCAAGAATTTACGAGTTTCTGAAATACCAGCAAATATTTTTTCACCCAATGTTGGTGATACGTGGTGGTAATGACAAATTCACAGATCCCACTTGGCTCACCAAATTTTGTTCTTCTAGGTTGAAGCGTTCGTTTACAATAGCAGTTTTTATTTTAGGTTTCACTGTTTTCTCTCCTATATAGATGAAGAATTTGGAACTCTAAATCCAACATGGTTTATAGTAGCTCTTTGAATATTGACAAAATACAGGAGTTCTCAGTTTTGTCTCTATGATTTTTTTCCGCTTCATGTAGCCCTAAGCAGAGACTGTGGAAAAGCACTTTCATTGAAAGGGTTTGCCAAGGTTTCAAGAAATTACGAGTTTCCGAAATACCAGCAATTATTTTTTCACCCAATGTTGGTGATACGTGGTGGTAATGACAAGTAAACAAATCCCACTTGGCTCACCAAATTTTGTTCTTCTAGGTTGAAGCGTTCGTCTACAGTAGCAGTCTTTATTTTTAGGTTTCACTCTGTTCTCTCCTATATAGATAGATGAATTTGGAACTCTAAATCCAACATGGTTTCTAGTAGCTCTTTGAAACGTGACAAAATAAAGGAGTTCTCAGTTTTGTCTCTATGGTTTGTTTCCTCTTCAAGTAGCCCTAGAGACAGAGTGTGGAAAAGCACTTTTATTGAGAGGGGTTGCCAAGCTTCTAAGAAATATCGAGTTTCCGAAATACCAGCAAGTATTTTTTCACCCAATCTTGAAGATACTTGGTGGTAATTATCGGTACACAAATCCCACTTGACTCACCAAATTTTGTTCTTCTAGGTTGTAGCGTTCGTTTACAGTAGCAGTTTATATTTTTAGGTTCACTCTGTTCTCCCCTATATAGATAGATGATTTTGGAACTCTAAATCCAACGTCGTTTGTAGTAGCTCTTTGAATCTTGACAAAATAAAGGCGTTCTCTATTTTGTCTCTATGATTTGTTTTCGCTTCATATAGCCCTAAGCAGAGACTGTGGAAAAGCACTTTCATTGAAAGGGGTTGCAAAGCTTCCAAGAAATTACGAGTTTCTGAAATACCAGCAAATATTTTTTCACCCAATGTTGGTGATACGTGGTGGTAATGACAAATTCACAGATCCCACTTGGCTCACCAAATTTTGTTCTTCTAGGTTGAAGCGTTCGTTTACAATAGCAGTTTTTATTTTAGGTTTCACTGTTTTCTCTCATATATAGATGAAGAATTTGGAACTCTAAATCCAACATGGTTTGTAGCAGCTCTTTGAAAATTGACAAAATACAGGAGTTCTCATTTTTGTCTCTATGATTTTTTTCCGCTTCATGTAGCCCTAAGCACAGACTGTGGAAAAGCACTTTCATTGAAAGGGGTTGCCACGCTTCCAAGAAATTACGAGTTTCCGAAATACCAGCAAATATTTTTTCACCCAATGTTGATGATACGTGGTGGTAATGACAAGTACACAAATCCCACTTGGCTCACCAAATTTTGGTCTTCTAGGCTGAAGGGTTCGTTTACAGTAGCAGTTTTTATTTTTAGGTCCACTCTGTTCTCTCCTATATAGATAGATGATTTTGGAACTCTAAATCCAACATGGTTTGTAGTAGCTCTTTGAAACTTGACAAAATAAACAGTTCTCAATTATGTCTCTATGATTTGGTTCCGCTTCATATAGCCCTAAGCAGAAACTGTGGGAAAGCACTTTCATTGAAAGGGGTTGCCTAGCTTCCAAGAAATTACGAGTTTCTGAAATACCAGCAAATATATTTTCACCCAATGTTGGGGATACGTGGTGGTAATGACAAGTACACAGATCCCACTCGGCTCACCAAATTTTGTTCTTCTAGGTTGAAGCGTTCGTTTACAGAAGCAATTTTTATTTTTAGGTTTCACTCTTTTCTCTCCTATATAGATAAAGAATTTGGAACTCTAAATCCAACATGGTTTGTAGTAGCTCTTTGAAAATTGACAAAATACAGGAGTTCTCAGTTTTGTCTCTATGATTTTTTTCCGCTTCATGTAGCCCTAAGCAGAGACTGTGGAAAAGCACTTTCATTGAAAGGGTTTGCCAAGCTTTCAAGAAATTACGAGTTTCCGATATACCAGCAAATATTTCTTCACCCAATGTTGATGATACGTGGTGGTAATGACAAGTACACAAATCCCACTTGGCTCACCAAATTTTGGTCTTCTAGGCTGAAGCGTTCGTTTACAGTAGCAGTTTTTATTTTTAGGTTTCACTCTTTTCTCTCCTCTATAGATGATGAATTTGGAACTCTAAATCCAACATGGTTTGTAGTAGCTCTTTGAAAACTGACAAAATACAGGAGTTCTCAGTTTTGTCTCTATGATTTGTTTCCGCTTCATGTAGCCCTAAGCAGAGACTGTGGAAAAGCACTTTCATTGAAAGGGGTTGCCAAGCTTTCAAGGAATTACGAGTTTCCGAAATACCAGCAAATATTTTTTGACCCAATGTTGGTGATACGTGGTGGTAATGACAAGTAAACAAATCCCACTTGGCTCACCAAATTTTGTTCTTCCAGGTTGAAGCGTTCGTCTACAGTAGCAGTTATTATTTTTAGGTTTCACTCTGTTCTCTCCTATATAGATAGATGAATTGGGAACTCTAAATCCAACACGGTTTGTAGTAGCTCTTTGAAACTTGACAAAATACACGAGTTCTCAGTTTTGTCTCTATGATTTGTTTCCTCTTCAAGTAGCCCTAGAGACAGAGTGTGGAAAAGCACTTTCATTGAGAGAGGTTGCCAAGCTTCTAAGAAATATCGAGTTTCCGAAATACCAGCAAATATTTTTTCACCCAATCTTGATGATACTTGGTGGTAATGATCGGTACACAAATCCCACTTGACTCACCAAATTTTGTTCTTCTAGGTTGAAGCGTTCGTTTACAGTAGCAGTTTATATTTTTAGGTTCACTCTGTTCTCTCCTATATAGAGAGGTGATTTTGGAACTCTAAATCCAACGTCGTTTGTAGTAACTCTTTGAAACTTGACAAAATAAAGGCGTTCTCTGTTTTGTCTCTATGATTTGTTTTCGCTTCATGTAGCCCTAAGCAGAGACTGTGGAAAAGCTCTTTCATTGAAAGGGGTTGCCAAGCTTCCAAGAAATTACGAGTTTCTGAAATACCAGCAAATATTTTTTCACCCAATGTTGGTGATACGTGGTGGTAATGACAAAATCACAGATACCACTTGGCTCACCAAATTTTGTTTTTCTAGGTTGAAGCGTTCGTTTACAATAGCAGTTTTTATTTTAGGTTTCACTGTTTTCTCTCCTATATAGATGAAGAATTTGGAACTCTAAATCCAACCTGGTTTGTAGTAGCTCTTTGAAAATTGAAAAATTACAGGAGTTCTCAGTTTTTTCTCTATGATTTTTTGCCGCTTCATGTAGCCCTAAGCAGAGCCTGTGGAAAACCACTTTCATTGAAAGGGGTTGCCAAGCTTTCAAGAAATTACAAGTTTCCGAAATACCAGCAAATATTTTTTCACCCAATGTTGGTGATACGTGGTGGTAATGACAAGTAAACAAATCCCACTTGGCTCACCAAATTTTGTTCTTCTAGTTTGAAGCATTCGTCTACAGTAGCAGTTTTTATTTTTAGGTTTCACTCTGTTCTCTCCTATATAGATAGATGAATTTGGAACTCTAAATACAACATGGTTTCTAGTAGCTCTTTGAAACTTGACAAAATAAAGGAGTTCTCAGTTTTGTCTCTATGGTTTGTATCCTCTTCAAGTAGCCCTAGAGACAGAGTGTGGAAAAGCACTTTCATTGAGAGCGGTTGCCAAGCTTCTAAGAAATATCGAGTTTCCGAAATACCAGCAAGTATTTTTTCACCCAATCTTGAAGATACTTGGTGGTATTGATCAGTACACTAATCCCACTTGACTCACCAAATTTTGTTCTTCTAGGTTGAAGCGTTCGTTTACAGTAGCAGTTTATATTTTTAGGTTCACTCTGTTCTCTCTTATAGATAGATGATTTTGGAACTCTAAATCCAACGTCGTTTGTAGTAGCTTTTTGAAACTTGACAAAATAAAGGCGTTCTCTGTTTTGTCTCTATGATTTGTTTTCGCTTCATGTAGCCCTAAGCAGAGACTGTGGAAAAGCACTTTCATTGAAAGGGGTTGCCAAGCTTCCAAGAAATTACGAGTTTCTGAAATACAAGCCAATATTTTTTCACCCAATGTAGGTGATACGTGGTGGTAATGACAAATTCACAGATCCCACTTGGCTCACCAAATTTTGTTCTTCTAGGTTGAAGCGTTCGTTTACAATAGCAGTTTTTATTTTAGGTTTCACTGTTTTCTCTCCTATACAGATGAAGAATTTGGAACTCTAAATCCAACATGGTTTATAGTAGCTCTTTGAAAATTGACAAAATACAGGAGTTCTCAGTTTTGTCTCTATGATTTTTTTCCACTTCATGTAGCCCTAAGCAGAGACTGTGGAAAAGCACTTTCATTGAAAGGGTTTGCCAAGCTTTCAAGAAATTACGAGTTTCCGATATACCAGCAAATATTTCTTCACCCAATGTTGATGATACGTGGTGGTAATGACAAGTAAACAAATCCCACTTGGCTCACCAAATTTTGTTCTTCTAGGTTGAAGCGTTCGTCTACAGTAGCAGTTTTTATTTTTAGGTTTCACTCTGTTCTCTCCTATATAGTTAGATGAATCTGGAACTCTAAATACAACATGGTTTGTAGTAGCTCTTTGAAACTTGACAAAATACACGAGTTCTCAGTTTTGTCTCTATGGTTTGTTTCCTCTTCAAGTAGCCCTAGAGACAGAGTGTGGAAAAGCACTTTCATTGAGAGGGGTTGCCAAGCTTCTACGAAATATCGAGTTTCCGAAATACCAGCAAGTATTTTTTCACCCAATCTTGAAGATACTTGGTGGTAATGATCGGTACACAAATCCCAATTGACTCACCAAATTTTGTTCTTCGAGGTTGAAGCGTTCGTTTACAGTAGCAGTTTATATTTTTAGGTTCACTCTGTTCTCTCTTATATAGATAGATGATTTTGGAACTCTAAATCCAACGTCGTTTGTAGTAGCTTTTTGAAACTTGACAAAATAAAGGCGTTCTCTGTTTTGTCTCTATGATTTGTTTTCGCTTCATGTAGCCCTAAGCAGAGACTGTGGAAAAGCACTTTCATTGAAAGGGGTTGCCAAGCTTCCAAGAAATTACGAGTTTCTGAAATACCAGCAAATATTTTTTCACCCAATGTTGGTGATACGTGGTGGTAATGACAAATTCACAGATAACACTTGGCTCACCAAATTTTGTTCTTCTAGGTTGAAGCGTTCGTTTACAATAGCAGTTTTTATTTTAGGTTTCACTGTTTTCTCTCCTATACAGATGAAGAATTTGGAACTCTAAATCCAACCTGGTTTGTAGTAGCTCTTTGAAAATTGACAAAATACAGGAGTTCTCAGTTTTGTCTCTATGATTTTTTTCCGCTTCATGTAGCCCTAAGCAGAGACTGTGGAATAGCGCTTTCATTGAAAGGGTTTGCCAAGCTTTCAAGAAATTACGAGTTTCCGATATACCAGCAAATGTTTCTTCACCCAATGTTGATGATACGTGGTGGTAATGACAAGTAAACAAATCCCACTTGGCTCACCAAATTTTGTTCTTCTAGGTTGAAGCGTTCGTCTACAGTAGCAGTTTTTATTTTTAGGTTTCACTCTGTTCTCTCCTATATAGATAGATGAATTTGGAACTCTAAATCCAACATGGTTTGTAGTAGCTCTTTGAAACTTGACAAAATACAGGAGTTCTCAGTTTTGTCTCTATGGTTTGTTTCCTCTTCAAGTAGCCCTAGAGACAGAGTGTCGAAAAGCACTTTCATTGAGAGGGGTTGCCAAGCTTCTAAGAAATATCGAGTTTCCGAAATACCAGCAAATATTTTTTCACCCAATCTTGATGATACTTGGTGGTAATGATCGGTACAAAAATCCCACTTGACTCACCAACTTTTGTTCTTCTAGGTTGAAGCGTTCGTTTACAGTAGCAGTTTATATTTTTAGGTTCACTCTGTTCTCTCCTATATAGATAGATGATTTTGGAACTCTAAATCCAACGTCGTTTGTAGTAACTCTTTGAAACTTGACAAAATAAAGGCGTTCTCTGTTTTCTCTCTATGATTTGTTTTCGCTTCATGTAGCCCTAAGCAGAGACTGTGGAAAAGCTCTTTCATTGAAAGGGGTTGCCAAGCTTCCAAGAAATTACGAGTTTCTGAAATACCAGCAAATATATTTTCACCCAATGTTGGGGATACGTGGTGGTAATGACAAGTACACAGATCCCACTCGGCTCACCAAATTTTGTTCTTCTAGGTTGAAGCGTTCGTTTACAGAAGCAATTTTTATTTTTAGGTTTCACTCTTTTCTCTCCTATATAGATAAAGAATTTGGAACTCTAAATCCAACATGGTTTGTAGTAGCTCTTTGAAAATTGACAAAATACAGGAGTTCTCAGTTTTGTCTCTATGATTTTTTTCCGCTTCATGTAGCCCTAAGCAGAGACTGTGGAAAAGCACTTTCATTGAAAGGGTTTGCCAAGCTTTCAAGAAATTACGAGTTTCCGATATACCAGCAAATATTTCTTCACCCAATGTTGATGATACGTGGTGGTAATGACAAGTACACAAATCCCACTTGGCTCACCAAATTTTGGTCTTCTAGGCTGAAGCGTTCGTTTACAGTAGCAGTTTTTATTTTTAGGTTTCACTCTTTTCTCTCCTCTATAGATGATGAATTTGGAACTCTAAATCCAACATGGTTTGTAGTAGCTCTTTGAAAACTGACAAAATACAGGAGTTCTCAGTTTTGTCTCTATGATTTGTTTCCGCTTCATGTAGCCCTAAGCAGAGACTGTGGAAAAGCACTTTCATTGAAAGGGGTTGCCAAGCTTTCAAGGAATTACGAGTTTCCGAAATACCAGCAAATATTTTTTGACCCAATGTTGGTGATACGTGGTGGTAATGACAAGTAAACAAATCCCACTTGGCTCACCAAATTTTGTTCTTCCAGGTTGAAGCGTTCGTCTACAGTAGCAGTTATTATTTTTAGGTTTCACTCTGTTCTCTCCTATATAGATAGATGAATTGGGAACTCTAAATCCAACACGGTTTGTAGTAGCTCTTTGAAACTTGACAAAATACACGAGTTCTCAGTTTTGTCTCTATGATTTGTTTCCTCTTCAAGTAGCCCTAGAGACAGAGTGTGGAAAAGCACTTTCATTGAGAGAGGTTGCCAAGCTTCTAAGAAATATCGAGTTTCCGAAATACCAGCAAATATTTTTTCACCCAATCTTGATGATACTTGGTGGTAATGATCGGTACACAAATCCCACTTGACTCACCAAATTTTGTTCTTCTAGGTTGAAGCGTTCGTTTACAGTAGCAGTTTATATTTTTAGGTTCACTCTGTTCTCTCCTATATAGAGAGGTGATTTTGGAACTCTAAATCCAACGTCGTTTGTAGTAACTCTTTGAAACTTGACAAAATAAAGGCGTTCTCTGTTTTGTCTCTATGATTTGTTTTCGCTTCATGTAGCCCTAAGCAGAGACTGTGGAAAAGCTCTTTCATTGAAAGGGGTTGCCAAGCTTCCAAGAAATTACGAGTTTCTGAAATACCAGCAAATATTTTTTCACCCAATGTTGGTGATACGTGGTGGTAATGACAAAATCACAGATACCACTTGGCTCACCAAATTTTGTTTTTCTAGGTTGAAGCGTTCGTTTACAATAGCAGTTTTTATTTTAGGTTTCACTGTTTTCTCTCCTATATAGATGAAGAATTTGGAACTCTAAATCCAACCTGGTTTGTAGTAGCTCTTTGAAAATTGAAAAATTACAGGAGTTCTCAGTTTTTTCTCTATGATTTTTTGCCGCTTCATGTAGCCCTAAGCAGAGCCTGTGGAAAACCACTTTCATTGAAAGGGGTTGCCAAGCTTTCAAGAAATTACAAGTTTCCGAAATACCAGCAAATATTTTTTCACCCAATGTTGGTGATACGTGGTGGTAATGACAAGTAAACAAATCCCACTTGGCTCACCAAATTTTGTTCTTCTAGTTTGAAGCATTCGTCTACAGTAGCAGTTTTTATTTTTAGGTTTCACTCTGTTCTCTCCTATATAGATAGATGAATTTGGAACTCTAAATACAACATGGTTTCTAGTAGCTCTTTGAAACTTGACAAAATAAAGGAGTTCTCAGTTTTGTCTCTATGGTTTGTATCCTCTTCAAGTAGCCCTAGAGACAGAGTGTGGAAAAGCACTTTCATTGAGAGCGGTTGCCAAGCTTCTAAGAAATATCGAGTTTCCGAAATACCAGCAAGTATTTTTTCACCCAATCTTGAAGATACTTGGTGGTATTGATCAGTACACTAATCCCACTTGACTCACCAAATTTTGTTCTTCTAGGTTGAAGCGTTCGTTTACAGTAGCAGTTTATATTTTTAGGTTCACTCTGTTCTCTCTTATAGATAGATGATTTTGGAACTCTAAATCCAACGTCGTTTGTAGTAGCTTTTTGAAACTTGACAAAATAAAGGCGTTCTCTGTTTTGTCTCTATGATTTGTTTTCGCTTCATGTAGCCCTAAGCAGAGACTGTGGAAAAGCACTTTCATTGAAAGGGGTTGCCAAGCTTCCAAGAAATTACGAGTTTCTGAAATACAAGCCAATATTTTTTCACCCAATGTAGGTGATACGTGGTGGTAATGACAAATTCACAGATCCCACTTGGCTCACCAAATTTTGTTCTTCTAGGTTGAAGCGTTCGTTTACAATAGCAGTTTTTATTTTAGGTTTCACTGTTTTCTCTCCTATACAGATGAAGAATTTGGAACTCTAAATCCAACATGGTTTATAGTAGCTCTTTGAAAATTGACAAAATACAGGAGTTCTCAGTTTTGTCTCTATGATTTTTTTCCACTTCATGTAGCCCTAAGCAGAGACTGTGGAAAAGCACTTTCATTGAAAGGGTTTGCCAAGCTTTCAAGAAATTACGAGTTTCCGATATACCAGCAAATATTTCTTCACCCAATGTTGATGATACGTGGTGGTAATGACAAGTAAACAAATCCCACTTGGCTCACCAAATTTTGTTCTTCTAGGTTGAAGCGTTCGTCTACAGTAGCAGTTTTTATTTTTAGGTTTCACTCTGTTCTCTCCTATATAGTTAGATGAATCTGGAACTCTAAATACAACATGGTTTGTAGTAGCTCTTTGAAACTTGACAAAATACACGAGTTCTCAGTTTTGTCTCTATGGTTTGTTTCCTCTTCAAGTAGCCCTAGAGACAGAGTGTGGAAAAGCACTTTCATTGAGAGGGGTTGCCAAGCTTCTACGAAATATCGAGTTTCCGAAATACCAGCAAGTATTTTTTCACCCAATCTTGAAGATACTTGGTGGTAATGATCGGTACACAAATCCCAATTGACTCACCAAATTTTGTTCTTCGAGGTTGAAGCGTTCGTTTACAGTAGCAGTTTATATTTTTAGGTTCACTCTGTTCTCTCTTATATAGATAGATGATTTTGGAACTCTAAATCCAACGTCGTTTGTAGTAGCTTTTTGAAACTTGACAAAATAAAGGCGTTCTCTGTTTTGTCTCTATGATTTGTTTTCGCTTCATGTAGCCCTAAGCAGAGACTGTGGAAAAGCACTTTCATTGAAAGGGGTTGCCAAGCTTCCAAGAAATTACGAGTTTCTGAAATACCAGCAAATATTTTTTCACCCAATGTTGGTGATACGTGGTGGTAATGACAAATTCACAGATAACACTTGGCTCACCAAATTTTGTTCTTCTAGGTTGAAGCGTTCGTTTACAATAGCAGTTTTTATTTTAGGTTTCACTGTTTTCTCTCCTATACAGATGAAGAATTTGGAACTCTAAATCCAACCTGGTTTGTAGTAGCTCTTTGAAAATTGACAAAATACAGGAGTTCTCAGTTTTGTCTCTATGATTTTTTTCCGCTTCATGTAGCCCTAAGCAGAGACTGTGGAATAGCGCTTTCATTGAAAGGGTTTGCCAAGCTTTCAAGAAATTACGAGTTTCCGATATACCAGCAAATGTTTCTTCACCCAATGTTGATGATACGTGGTGGTAATGACAAGTAAACAAATCCCACTTGGCTCACCAAATTTTGTTCTTCTAGGTTGAAGCGTTCGTCTACAGTAGCAGTTTTTATTTTTAGGTTTCACTCTGTTCTCTCCTATATAGATAGATGAATTTGGAACTCTAAATCCAACATGGTTTGTAGTAGCTCTTTGAAACTTGACAAAATACAGGAGTTCTCAGTTTTGTCTCTATGGTTTGTTTCCTCTTCAAGTAGCCCTAGAGACAGAGTGTCGAAAAGCACTTTCATTGAGAGGGGTTGCCAAGCTTCTAAGAAATATCGAGTTTCCGAAATACCAGCAAATATTTTTTCACCCAATCTTGATGATACTTGGTGGTAATGATCGGTACAAAAATCCCACTTGACTCACCAACTTTTGTTCTTCTAGGTTGAAGCGTTCGTTTACAGTAGCAGTTTATATTTTTAGGTTCACTCTGTTCTCTCCTATATAGATAGATGATTTTGGAACTCTAAATCCAACGTCGTTTGTAGTAACTCTTTGAAACTTGACAAAATAAAGGCGTTCTCTGTTTTCTCTCTATGATTTGTTTTCGCTTCATGTAGCCCTAAGCAGAGACTGTGGAAAAGCTCTTTCATTGAAAGGGGTTGCCAAGCTTCCAAGAAATTACGAGTTTCTGAAATACCAGCAAATATTTTTTCACCCAATGTTGGTGATACGTGGTGGTAATGACAAAATCACAGATCCCACTTGGCTCACCAAATTTTGTTCTTCTAGGTTGAAGCGTTCGTTTACAATAGCAGTTTTTATTTTAGGTTTCACTGTTTTCTCTCCTATATAGATGAAGAATTTGGAACTCTAAATCCAACATGGTTTGTAGTAGCTCTTTGAATATTGACAAAATACAGAAGTTCTCAGTTTTGTCTCTATGATTTTTTTCTGCTTCATGTAGCGCTAAGCAGAGACTGTGGAAAAGCACTTTCATTGAAAGGGTTTGCAAAGCTTTCCAGAAATTACGAGTTTCCGAAATACCAGCAAATATTTTTTCACACAATGTTGGTGATACGTGGTGGTAATGACAAGTAAACAAATCCCACTTGGCTCACCAAATTTTGTTCTTCTAGTTTGAAGCGTTCGTCTACAGTAGCAGTTTTTATTTTTAGGTTTCACTCTGTTCTCTCCTATATAGATAGATGAATTTGGAACTCTAAATCCAACATGGTTTCTAGTAGCTCTTTGAAACTTGACAAAATAAAGGAGTTCTCAGTTTTGTCTCTATGGTTTGTATCCTCTTCAAGTAGCCCTAGAGACAGAGTGTAGAAAAGCACTTTCATTGAGAGGGGTTGCCAAGCTTCTAAGAAATATCGAGTTTCCGAAATACCAGCAAGTATTTTTTCACCCAATCTTGAAGATACTTGGTGGTAATGATCGGTACACAAATCCCACTTGACTCACCAAATTTTGTTCTTCTAGGTTGAAGCGTTCGTTTACAGTAGCAGTTTATATTTTTAGGTTCACTCTGTTCTCTCCTATATAGATAGATGATTTTGGAACTCTAAATCCAACGTCGTTTGTAGTAGCTCTTTGAAACTTGACAAAATAAAGGCGTTCTCTGTTTTGTCACTATGATTTGTTTTCGCTTCATGTAGCCCTAAGCAGAGACTGGGGAAAAGCACTTTCATTGAAAGGGGTTGCCAAGCTTCCAAGAAATTACGAGTTTCTGAAATACCAGCAAATATTTTTTCACCCAATGTTGGGGATACGTGGTGGTAATGACAAATTCACAGATCCCACTTGGCTCACCAAATTTTGTTCTTCTAGGTTGAAGCGTTCGTTTACAATAGCAGTTTTTATTTTAGGTTTCACTGTTTTCTCTCATATATAGATGAAGAATTTGGAACTCTAAATCCACCATGGTTTGTAGTAGCTCTTTGAAAATTGACAAAATACAGGAGTTCTCATTTTTGTCTCTATGATTTTTTTCCGCTTCATGTAGCCCTAAGCAGAGACTGTGGAAAAGCACTTTCATTGAAAGGGGTTGCCACGCTTCCAAGAAATTACCAGTTTCCGAAATACCAGCAAATATTTTTTCACCCAATGTTGATGATACGTGGTGGTAATGACAAGTACACAAATCCCACTTGGCTCACCAAATTTTGGTCTTCTAGGCTGAAGGGTTCGTTTACAGTAGCAGTTTTTATTTTTAGGTTCACTCTGTTCTCTCCTATATCGATAGATGATTTTGGAACTCTAAATCCAACATGGTTTGTAGTAGCTCTTTGAAACTTGACAAAATAAAGGAGTTCTCAATTATGTGTCTATGATTTGGTTCCACTTCATATAGCCCTAAGCAGAAACTGTGGGAAAGCACTTTCATTGAAAGGGGTTGCCTATCTTCCAAGAAATTACGAGTTTCTGAAATACCGGCAAATATTTTTTCACCCAATGTTGGGGATACGTGGTGGTAATGACAAGTACACAGATCCCACTCGGCACACCAAATTTTGTTCTTCTAGGTTGAAGCGTTCGTTTACAGTAGCAATTTTTATTTTTAGGTTTCACTCTTTTCTCTCCTATATAAATGATGAATTTGGAACTCTAAATCCAACATGGTTTGTAGTAGCTCTTTGAAAATTGACAAAATACAAGAGTTCTCAGTTTTGTCTCTATGATTTGTTTCTGCTTCATGTAGCCCTAAGCAGAGATTGTTGAAAAGCACTTTCTTTGAAGGGGTTGCCAAGCTTCCAAGAAATTACGAGTTTCCGAAATACCAGCAAATATTTTTTCACCCAATGTTGATGATACGTGGTGGTAATGACAAGTACACAAATCCCACTTGGCTCACCAAATTTTGTTCTTCTAGGTTGAAGCGTTCGTCTACAGTAGCAGTTTTTATTTTTAGGTTTCACTCTGTTCTCTCCTATATGGATAGATGAATTTGGAACTCTAAATCCAACATGGTTTGTAGTAGCTCTTTGAAACTTGACAAAATACACGAGTTCTCAGTTTTGTCTCTATGGTTTGTTTCCTCTTCAAGTAGCCCTAGAGACAGAGTGTGGAAAAGCACTTTCATTGAGAGGGGTTGCCAAGCTTCTAAGAAATATCGAGTTTCCGAAATACCAGCAAATATTTTTTCACCCAATCTTGATGATACTTGGTGGTAATGATCGGAACAAAAATCCCACTTGAATCACCAAATTTTGTTCTTCTAGGTTGAAGCGTTCGTTTACAGTAGCAGTTTATATTTTTAGGTTCACTCTGTTCTCTCCTATATAGATAGATGATTTTGGAACTCTAAATCCAACGTCGTTTGTAGTAACTCTTTGAAACTTGACAAAATAAAGGCGTTCTCTGTTTTGTCTCTATGATTTGTTTTCGCTTCATGTAACCCTAAGCAGAGACTGTGGAAAAGCTCTTTCATTGAAAGGGGTTGCCAAGCTTCCAAGAAATTACGAGTTTCTGAAATACCAGCAAATATTTTTTCACCCAATGTTGGTGATACGTGGTGGTAATGACAAATTCACAGATCCCACTTGGCTCACCAAATTTTGTTCTTCTAGGTTGACGCGTTCGTTTACAATAGCAGTTTTTATTTTAGGTTTCACTGTTTTCTCTCTATATAGATAAAGAATTTGGAACTCTAAATCCAACATGGTTTGTAGAAGCTCTTTGAAAATTGACAAAATACAGGAGTTCTCAGTTTTGTCTCTATGGTTTGTTTCCCCTTCAAGTAGCCCTAGAGACAGAGTGTGGAAAAGCACTTTCATTGAGAGGGGTTGCCAAGCTTCTAAGAAATATCGAGTTTCCGAAATACCAGCAAATATTTTTTCACCCAATCTTGATGATACTTGGTGGTAATGATCGGTATACAAATCTCACTTGACTCACCAAATTTTGTTCTTCTAGGTTGAAGCGTTCGTTTACAGTAGCAGTTTATATTTTGAGTTCCCTCTGTTCTCTCCTGTACAGATAGATGATTTTGGAACTCTAAATCCAACATGGTTTGTAGTAGCTCTTTGATACTTGACAAAATAAAGGAGATCTCAGTTTTGTCTCTCAGATTTGTTTCCGGTTCATATAGCCCTAAGCAGAGACTTTGGAAAAGCACTTTCATTGAAATTGGTTGAGAAGCTTCCAAAAAATTACGAGATCCCGAATAAGCAGCAAATATTTTTTCATCCAATGTTGATACGTGGTGGTAATGACAAGTCCACAAATCCCAATTGGCTCACCAAATTTAGGTCTTCTAGGTTGAAGCATTCATTTACAGTAGCAGTTTTTATTTTTAATTTTCACTCTGTTCTCTCCTATATAGATAGATGAATTTGGAACTCTAAATCCAACGTGGTTTGTAGTAGATCTTTCTAACTTGACAAAATAAAGGAGTTCTCAGTTTTGTCTCTATGGTTTGTTTCCTCTTTAAGTAGCCCTAGGCACAGACTGTGGAAAAACATTTCCATTGAGAGGGGTTTCCAAGCTTCTAAGAAATAAAGAGTTTCTGAAATACCAGCAAATATTTTTTCACCCAATCTTGATGATACTTGGTGGAAATGATCGGAACACAAATCGCACGTGACTCACCAAAGTTTGTTCTTCTAGGTAGAAGTGTTCGTTTACAGTAGCAGTTTATATTTTTAGAATCCCTCTGTTCTGTCCTATATAGATAGATGAATTTGGAACTCTAAATCCAACATGGTTTTTAGTAGCTCTTTGAAACTTGACAAAATAAAGGAGTTCTCAGTTTTGTCTCTGTGATTTGTTTCCGCTTCATGTAGCCCTAAGCAGAGACTGTGGAAAAGGACTTTCATTGAAAGGGTTTGCCAAGCTTCCTAGAAATTACGAGTTTCCGAAATACCAGCAAATATTTTTTCACCCAATGTTGATGATATGTGGTGGTTATGACAAGTAAACAAATCCCACTTGGCTCACCAAATTTTGTTCTTCTAGGTTGAAGCATTCGTTTAGAGTAGCAGTTTTTATATTTAGGTTTCACTCTGTTCTCTCCTATATAGATAGATGAATTTGGAACTCTAAATCCAACATGGTGTCTAGTAGCTCTTTGAAAACTGACAAAATAAAGGAGTTCTCAGTTTTGTCTCTATGGTTTGTTTCCTCTTCATGTAGCCCTAAGCAGAGACTGTGGAAAAGCACTTTCCTTGAATGGGGTTGCCAAGCTTCCAAGAAATTATGAGTTTCCGAAATACCAGCAAATATTTTTTCACTGAATGTTGATGATACGTGGTGGTAATGACACGTTCACAAATCCCACTTGGCTCACCAAATTTTCTTCTTCTATGTTGAAGCGTTCCTTTTCAGTAGCAGTTTATATTTTTAGGTTCACTCTGTTCTCTCCTATATAGATAGATGAATTTTTAACTCTAAATCCAACATGGTTTGTAGTAGCTCTTTGAAACTTGACAAAAAAAAGGAGTTCTCAGTTTTTTCTCTATGATTTGTTTCTGCTTCATGTAGCCCTAAGCAGAGACTGTGGAAAAGCATTTTCATTGAGAGGGGTTGCCAAGCTTCCAAGAAATTACGAGATCCCGAATAACCAGGAAACATTTTTTCACCCAAAATTGGTGATACGTGGTGGTAATGACAAGTACACAAATCCCACTTGGCTCACCAAATTTTGTTCTTCTAGGTTGAAGCGTTCGTTTACAGTAGCAGTTTTTATTTTTAGGTTTCACTCTGTTCTCTCCTATATAGATAGATGAATTTGGAAATCTTAATCCAACATGGTTTGTACTAGCTCTTTGAAACATGACAAAAAAAGGAGTTCTCAGTTTCTTCTCTATGGTTTGCTTCCTCTTCAAGTAGCCCTAGGCACAGACTGTGGAAAAGCAATTTCATTGAGAGGGGTGGCCAAGCTTCTAAGAAATAACGAGTTTCCGAAATACCAGCAAATATTTTTTCACCCAATCTTGATGATACTTGGTGGTAATGATCGGTACACAAATCCCTCATGGCTCACCAAATTTTGTTCTTCTAGATTGAAGCGTTCGCCTACAGTAGCAGTTTTTATTTTTAGGTTTCACTCTGTTCTCTCCCATATAGATAGATGAATTTGGAACTCTAAATCCAACATGGTGTGTAATGGCTCTTTGAAACTAGACAAAATAAAGGAGTTCTAGTTTTGCCTCTATGGTTTGTTTTCTCTTCAAGTAGCCCTAGGCACAGACTCTGGAAAAGCACTTACATTGAGAGGGGTAGCCAAGCTTCTAAGAAATAACGAGTTTCCGAAATACCAGCAAATATTTTTTCACCCAATCTTGACGATACTTGGAGGTAATGATCGGTACACGAATCCCACTTGAATCACCAAATTTTGTTCTTCTAGGTTGAAGCGTTCGTTTACAGTAGCAGTTTATATTTTTAGGTTCACTCTGTTCTCTCCTATATAGATAGGTGATTTTGGAACTCTAAATCCAACGTCGTTTGTAGTAACTCTTTGAAACTTGACAAAATAAAGGCGTTCTCTGTTTTGTCTCTATGATTTGTTTTCGCTTCATGTAGCCCTAAGCAGAGACTGTGGGAAAGCTCTTTCATTGAAAGGGGTTGCCAAGCTTCCAAGAAATTACGAGTTTCTGAAATACCAGCAAATATTTTTTCACCCAATGTTGGTGATACGTGGTGGTAATGACAAATTCACAGATCCCACTTGGCTCACCAAATATTGTTCTTCTAGGTTGAAGCGTTCGTTTACAATAGCAGTTTTTATTTTAGGTTTCACTGTTTTCTCTCCTATAAAGATGAAGAATTTGGAACTCTAAATCCAACATGGTTTGTAGTAGCTCTTTGAAAATTGACAAAATACAGGAGTTCTCAGTTTTGTCTCTATGATTTTTTTCTGCTTCATGTAGCCCTAAGCAGAGACTGTGGAAAAGCAATTTTATTGAAAGGGTTTGCCAAGCTTTCAAGAAATTACGAGTTTCCGATATACCAGCAAATATTTCTTCACCCAATGTTGATGATACGTGGTGGTAATGACAAGTAAACAAATCCCACTTGGCTCACCAAATTTTGTTCTTCTAGGTTGAAGCGTTCGTCTACAGTAGCAGTTTTTATTTTTAGGTTTCACTCTGTTCTCTCCTATATAGATAGATGAATTTGGAACTCTAAATCCAACATGGTTTGTAGTAGCTCTTTGAAACTTGACAAAATAGAGGAGTTCTCAGTTTTGTCTCTATGGTTTGTTTCCTCTTCAAATAGCCCTAGAGACAGAGTGTGGAAAAGCACTTTCATTGAGAGGGGTTGCCAAGCTTCTAAGAAATATCGAGTTTCCGAAATACCAGCAAATATTTTTTCACCCAATCTTGATGATACTTGGTGGTAATGATCGGTACAAAAATCCCACTTGACTCACCAAATTTTGTTCTTCTAGGTTGAAGCGTTCGTTTACAGTAGCAGTTTATATTTTTAGGTTCACTCTGTTCTCTCCTATATAGATAGATGATTTTGGAACTCTAAATCCAACGTCGTTTGTAGTAACTCTTTGAAACTTGACAAAATAAAGGCGTTCTCTGTTTTGTCTCAATGATTTGTTTTCGCTTCATGTAGCCCTAAGCAGAGACTGTGGAAAAGCTCTTTCATTGAAAGGTGTTGCCAAGCTTCCAAGAAATTACGAGTTTCTGAAATACCAGCAAATATTTTTTCACCCAATGTTGTTGATACGTGGTGGTAATGACAAATTCACAGATCCCACTTGGCTCACCAAATTTTGTTCTTCTAGGTTGACGCGTTCGTTTACAATAGCAGTTTTTATTTTAGGTTTCACTGTTTTCTCTCTATATAGATAAAGAATTTGGAACTCTAAATCCAACATGGTTTGTAGAAGCTCTTTGAAAATTGACAAAATACAGGAGTTCTCAGTTTTGTCTCTATGGTTTGTTTCCCCTTCAAGTAGCCCTAGAGACAGAGTGTGGAAAAGCACTTTCATTGAGAGGGGTTGCCAAGCTTCTAAGAAATATCGAGTTTCCGAAATACCAGCAAATATTTTTTCACCCAATCTTGATGATACTTGGTGGTAATGATCGGTATACAAATCTCACTTGACTCACCAAATTTTGTTCTTCTAGGTTGAAGCGTTCGTTTACAGTAGCAGTTTATATTTTGAGTTCCCTCTGTTCTCTCCTGTACAGATAGATGATTTTGGAACTCTAAATCCAACATGGTTTGTAGTAGCTCTTTGATACTTGACAAAATAAAGGAGTTCTCAGTTTTGTCTCTCAGATTTGTTTCCGGTTCATATAGCCCTAAGCAGAGACTTTGGAAAAGCACTTTCATTGAAATTGGTTGAGAAGCTTCCAAAAAATTACGAGATCCCGAATAAGCAGCAAATATTTTTTCATCCAATGTTGATACGTGGTGTTAATGACAAGTCCACAAATCCCAATTGGCTCACCAAATTTAGGTCTTCTAGGTTGAAGCATTCATTTACAGTAGCAGTTTTTATTTTTAATTTTCACTCTGTTCTCTCCTATATAGATAGATGAATTTGGAACTCTAAATCCAACATGGTTTGTAGTAGATCTTTCTAACTTGACAAAATAAAGGAGTTCTCCGTTTTGTCTCTATGGTTTGTTTCCTCTTTAAGTAGCCCTAGGCACAGACTGTGGAAAAACATTTCCATTGAGAGGGGTTTCCAAGCTTCTAAGAAATAAAGAGTTTCTGAAATACCAGCAAATATTTTTTCACCCAATCTTGATGATACTTGGTGGAAATGATCGGAACACAAATCGCACGTGACTCACCAAAGTTTGTTCTTCTAGGTAGAAGTGTTCGTTTACAGTAGCAGTTTATATTTTTAGAATCCCTCTGTTCTGTCCTATATAGATAGATGAATTTGGAACTCTAAATCCAACATGGTTTTTAGTAGCTCTTTGAAACTTGACAAAATAAAGGAGTTCTCAGTTTTGTCTCTGTGATTTGTTTCCGCTTCATGTAGCCCTAAGCAGAGACTGTGGAAAAGGACTTTCATTGAAAGGGTTTGCCAAGCTTCCTAGAAATTACGAGTTTCCGAAATACCAGCAAATATTTTTTCACCCAATGTTGATGATATGTGGTGGTTATGACAAGTAAACAAATCCCACTTGGCTCACCAAATTTTGTTCTTCTAGGTTGAAGCATTCGTTTAGAGTAGCAGTTTTTATATTTAGGTTTCACTCTGTTCTCTCCTATATAGATAGATGAATTTGGAACTCTAAATCCAACATGGTGTCTAGTAGCTCTTTGAAAACTGACAAAATAAAGGAGTTCTCAGTTTTGTCTCTATGGTTTGTTTCCTCTTCATGTAGCCCTAAGCAGAGACTGTGGAAAAGCACTTTCCTTGAATGGGGTTGCCAAGCTTCCAAGAAATTATGAGTTTCCGAAATACCAGCAAATATTTTTTCACTGAATGTTGATGATACGTGGTGGTAATGACACGTTCACAAATCCCACTTGGCTCACCAAATTTTCTTCTTCTATGTTGAAGCGTTCCTTTTCAGTAGCAGTTTATATTTTTAGGTTCACTCTGTTCTCTCCTGTATAGATAGATGAATTTTTAACTCTAAATCCAACATGGTTTGTAGTAGCTCTTTGAAACTTGACAAAAAAAAGGAGTTCTCAGTTTTTTCTCTATGATTTGTTTCTGCTTCATGTAGCCCTAAGCAGAGACTGTGGAAAAGCATTTTCATTGAGAGGGGTTGCCAAGCTTCCAAGAAATTACGAGATCCCGAATAACCAGGAAATATTTTTTCACCCAAAATTGGTGATACGTGGTGGTAATGACAAGTACACAAATCCCACTTGGCTCACCAAATTTTGTTCTTCTAGGTTGAAGCGTTCGTTTACAGTAGCAGTTTTTATTTTTAGGTTTCACTCTGTTCTCTCCTATATAGATAGATGAATTTGGAACTCTTAATCCAACATGGTTTGTACTAGCTCTTTGAAACATGACAAAAAAAGGAGTTCTCAGTTTCTTCTCTATGGTTTGCTTCCTCTTCAAGTAGCCCTAGGCACAGACTGTGGAAAAGCAATTTCATTGAGAGGGGTGGCCAAGCTTCTAAGAAATAACGAGTTTCCGAAATACCAGCAAATATTTTTTCACCCAATCTTGATGATACTTGGTGGTAATGATCGGTACACAAATCCCTCATGGCTCACCAAATTTTGTTCTTCTAGATTGAAGCGTTCGCCTACAGTAGCAGTTTTTATTTTTAGGTTTCACTCTGTTCTCTCCCATATAGATAGATGAATTTGGAACTCTAAATCCAACATGGTGTGTAATAGCTCTTTGAAACTAGACAAAATAAAGGAGTTCTAGTTTTGCCTCTATGCTTTGTTTCCTCTTCAAGTAGCCCTAGGCACAGACTCTGGAAAAGCACTTTCATTGAGAGGGGTAGCCAAGATTCTAAGAAATAACGAGTTTCCGAAATACCAGCAAATATTTTTTCACCCAATCTTGACGATACTTGGAGGTAATGATCGGTACACGAATCCCACTTGAATCACCAAATTTTGTTCTTCTAGGTTGAAGCGTTCGTTTACAGAAGCAGTTTACATTTTTAGGTTGTCTCTGTTCTCTCCTATATAGATAGATGATATTGGAACTCTAAATACAACATGGTTTGTAGTAGCTCTTTGAAACGTGACAAAATAAACGAGTTCTCAGTTTTGTCAATATGATATTTTTCCGCTTCATGTAGCCCTAAGCAGGGACTGTGGGAAAGCACTTTCATTGAAAGGGGTTGCCAAGCTTCCAAGAAATTACGAGTTTCTGAAATACCAGCAAATATTTTTTCACCCAATGTTGGTGATACGTGGTGGTAATGACAAGTACACAGTTCCCACTTGGCTCACCAAATTTTGTTTTTCAAGGTTAAAGCGTTCGTTTACAGTGCAGTTTTTATTTTTAGGTTTCACTCTGTTCTCTCCTATATAGATAGATGAATTTGGAACTCTAAATCCAACATGGTGTGTAGTAGCTCTTTGAATTTGACAAAATAAAGGAGTTCTCTGTTTTGTCTCTATGATTTGTTTCCGCTTCATGTAGCCCTAAGCAGAGACTGTTGAAAAGCACTTTCATTGAAAGGGGTTGCGAAGCTACCAAGAAATTACGAGTTTCCGTAATACCAGCAAATATTTATTGACACAATGTTCATGATACGTAGTAGTAATGACAAGTACACAAATCCCACTTGGCTCACCAAATTTTGTTCTTCTAGGTTGAAGCGATCATTTACATTAGCAGTTTTTATTTTTAGGTTTCACTCTGTTCTCTCCAATATAGTTAGATGAATTGGGAACTCTAAATCCAACATGGTTTGTAGTAGCTCTTTGAAACTTGACAAAATAAAGGAGTTCTCAGTTTTTCTCTATGGTTTGTTTCCTCTTCAAGGAGCCCTAAGCACCGACGATGGAAAAGCACTTTTATTGAGAGGGGTTGCCAAGCTTCTAAAAAATAACGAGTTTCCGAAATACCAGCAAATATTTTTTCACCCAATCTTGATGATACTTGGTGGTAATGATCGGTACACAAATCCCACTTGACTCACCAAATTTTGTTCTTCCAGGTTGAAGCGTTCGTTTACAGTAGCAGTTCATATTTTTAGGTCCCCTCTGTTCTCACATGTATAGATAGATGATTTTGGAACTCTAAATCCAACATGGTTTGTAGTGGCTCTTTGAAACTTGACAAAATAAAGGAGTTCTCAGTTTTGTCTCTATGATTTGTTTCTGCTTCATGTAGCCCTAAGCAGAGACTGTGGGAAAGCACTTTCATTGAAAGGGGTTGCCAAGCTTCCAAGAAATTACGAGTTTCCGAAATACCAGCAAATATATTTTTGACCCAATGTTGTTGATTTGTGGTGGTAATGACAAGTACACAGATCCCACTTGGTCACCAAATTTTGTTCTTCTAGGTTGAAGCGTTCGTTTACAGTAGCAGTTTTTATTTTTAGGTTTCACTCTGTTCTCTCCTATATACATGATGAATTTGGAACTCTAAACCCAACATGGTTTGTAGTAGCTCTGTGAAAATTGACAAAATAAAGTAGTTCTCAGTTTTGTCTCTATGATTTGTTTCCGCTTCAAGTAGCCCTAAGCAGAGACTGTGGAAAAGCACTTTTATTGAGAGGGGTTGCCAAGCTTCTAAGAAATAACGAGTTTCCGAAATACCAGCAAATATTTTTTCACCCAATCTTGATCATACTTGGTGGTAATGATCGGTACACAAATCCCACTTGACTCACCAAATTTTGTTCTTCTAGGTTGAAGCGTTCGTTTACAGTAGCAGTTTATATTTTTAGGTTCCCTCTGTTCTCTCCTATATATATAGATGATTTTGGAACTCTAAATCCAACATGGTTTGTAGTAGCTCTTTGAAACTTGACAAAATAAAGGAGTTCTCAGTTTTGTCTCTATGATTTGTTTCCGCTTCATGTAGCCCTAAGCAGAGACTGTGGGAAAGCACTTTCATTGAAAGGGGTTGTGAATCTTCCAAGATATTACGAGTTTCTGAAATACCAGCAAATATTTTTTCACACAATGTTGATGATACGTGGTGGAAATGGCAAGTACACAACTCCCACTTGGCTCACCAAATTGTGTTCTTCTAGGTTGAAGCGTTCGTTTACAGTAGCAGTTTATATTTTTAGGTTCAATCTGTTCTCTCCTATATACATAGATGATTTTGTAATTCTAAATCCAACATGGTTTGTAGTAGCTCTTTGAAACTTGACAAAATAAAGGAGTTCTCAGTTTTGTCTCTTTAATTTGTTTCCACTTTATGTAGCCCTAAGCAGAGACTGTGGAAAAGCACTTTCATTGAAAGGGGTTTCCAAGCTTCCAAGAAATTACGAGATCACAAAATAACAGCAAATATTTTTTCACCCAATGTTGGTGATACGTGGTGGTAATGGCTAGTACAAAGATCCCACTTGGCTCACCAAATTTTGTTCTTCTAGGTTGAAGAGTTCGTTTACAGTAGCAGTTTATATTTTTAGGTTCCCTCTCTTATCTCCTATATAGATAGATGAATTTGCAACTCTAAATCCAACATGGTTTGTAGTAGCTCTTTGAAACTTGACAAAATAAAGGAGTTCTCAGTTTTGTCTCTATGGTTTGTTTCCTCTTCAAGTAGCCCTGGCACAGACTGTGGAAAAGCACTTTCATTGAGAGGGGTTGCCAAGCTTCTAAGAAATAACGAGTTTCCGAAATACCAGCAAATATTTTTTTACGCTAACTTGATGACACTTGGTGGTAAGGACAAGTACACAAATCCCACATGGCTCACCAAATTTTGTTCTTTTAGGTTGAAGCATTCGTCGACAGTACAGTTTTTATTTTTAGGTTTTTCTCTGTTCTCTCCTATATAGATAGATGAATTGGGAACTCTAAATCCAACATGGTTTGTAGTAGCTCTTTGAAACTTGACAAAATAAAGGAGTTCTCAGTTTTGTCTCTATGATTTGATTCCGCTTAATGTAGCCCTAAGCAGGGACTGTGGAAGAGCACTTTCATTGAGAGGGGTTCCCAAGCTTCCAATAAATTACGAGTTTCCGAAATACCAGCAAATTTTTTTTCTCCCAATCTTGATGATACTTGGTGGTAATGATCAGATCACAAATCCCACTGGGCTCACCAAATTTTGTTCTTCTAGGTTGAAGCGTTCGTCTAAGTAGCAGTTTTTATATTTAGGTTTCACTCTGTTCTCTCCTATAGAGATAGATGAATTTGGAACTCTAAATCCAACATGGTTTGTAGTAGCTCTTTGTAACTTGACAAAATAAAGGAGTTCTCAGTTTTGTCTCCATGGTTTCTTTCCTCTTCAAGTAGCCCTAGGCACAGACGGTGGAAAAGCACTTTAATTGAGAGGGGTTGCCAAGCTTCTAAGAAATAACGAGTTTCCGAAATACCAGCAAATATTTTTTCTCGCAATCTTGATGACACTTGGTGGTAATGATCAGTACACAAATCCCACTTGGCTTACCAAATTTTGTTTTTCTAGGTTGAAACGTTCGTCTACAGTAGCAGTTTTTATATTTAGGTTTCACTCTGTCTCTCCTATATAGATAGATGAATTTGGAACTCTAAATCCAATATGGTTTGTAGTAGTTCTTTGAAACTTGACAAAGTAAAGGAGTTCTCAGTTTTGTCTCTATGATTTCTTTCCGCTTCATGTAGCCCAAGCAGAGACTGTGGAAAAGCACTTTCATTGAAAGGGGTTGCCAAGTTTCCAAGAAACTACGAGTTTCCGAAATACAAGGAAATATTTTTTCACACAATCTTGATGATACTTGGTGGTGATGATCAGTACACAAATCCCACTTGGCTCACCAAATTTTGTTTTTCTAGGTTGAAGCCTTCGTCTACAGTAGCAGTTTTTATATTTTGGTTTCACTCTGTTCTCTCCTATGTAGATAGTTGAATTTGGAACTCTAAATCCAACACGGTTTCTAGTAGCTCTCTGAAACTTGACAAAAGAAAGGAGTTCTCAGTTTTGTCTCTATGGTTTGTTTAATCCTCATGTAGCTCTAGGCACAGACTGTGGAAAAGCACTTCCATTGAGAGAAGTTGCCAAGCTTCTAAAAAATAACAAGTTTCCGAAATACCAGCAAATATTTTTTCACCAATCATCATGATACTTGGTGGTAATGATCGGTACACAAATCCCACTTGACTCACCAAATTTTGTTCTTCTAGGTTGAAGCGTTCGTTTACAGTAGCAGTTTATATTTTTCGGTTTCCCTCTATTCTCTCCTATATAGATAGATGAATTTGGAACTCTCAATCCAACATGGTTTGCAGTAGCTCTTTGAAACTTGAAAAAATAAAGGAGTTCTCAGTTCTGTCTCTATTATTTGTTTCCGCTTCATGTAGCCCTAAGCAGAGACTGTGAAAAGCACTTACATTGAAAGGGGTTGCCAAGCTTCCCAGAAATTACGAGTTTCCGAAATTCCAGCAAATATTTTTTCACCCAATCTTTATAATATGTGGTGGTAATGACAAGTCCACAATCCCACTTGGCTCACCAAATTTTATTCTTCTAGGTTGAAGCGTTTTTTTTACAGTAGCAGTTTTTATGTTTAGGTTTCACTCTGTTCTCTCCTATATAGATAGATGAATTTGGAACTCTAAATCCAACAAGGTTTGTAGTAGCTCTTTGAAACTTGACAAAATAAAGGAGTTTTCAGTTTTGTCTCTATGGTTTGCTTCGTCTTCAAGTAGTCCTATGCACAGACTGTGGAAAAGCAGTGTCATTGAGAGGGGTTGCCAATTTTCTAAGAAATAACGAGTTTGCGAAATACCAGCAAATATTTTTTCACCCAATCTTGATGATACTTGGTGGTAATGATCAGTACACAAATCCCACTTGGCTCACCAAATTTTGTTCTTCTAGTTTGAAGCGTTCGTCTACAGCAGCAGTTTTTATATTTAGGTTTTCCTCTGTTCTCTCCTATATAGATAGATGAATTTGGAACTCTAAATCCAACATGGTTTGTAATAGCTCTTTAAAACTTGACAAAATAAAGGAGTTCAGTTTTGTCTCTATGATTTGTTTCCGCTGCAATTAGCCCTAAGCAGTGACTGTGGATAAGCACTTTCATTGAGAGAGGTTGCCAAGCGTCCAAGAAATTACGAGTTTCCAGAATACCAGCAAATATTTTTTTCACCCAATGTTGATGATACTTGGTGGTAATGATCAGGACACAAATCCCAGTTGGCTCACCAAATTTTGTTCTTCTACGTCGAAGCGTTCGTTTACAGTAGCAATTTTTATTTTTAGGTTTCACTCTGTTCTCTCCTATATAGATAGATGAATTTGAACTCTAAATCCAACATGGTTTATAGTGGCTCTTTGAATCTTGACAAAATAAAGGAGTTCTCAGTTTTGTCTCTATGGTTTGTTTCCTATTCAAGTAGCACTAGGCACAGACGGTGGAAAAGCACTTTCATTGAGAGGGGTTGCCAAGCTTCTAAAAAATAACGAGTTTCCGAAATACCAGCAAAGATTTCTTCACCCAATCTTGATGATACTTGGTGGTAAGGACAAGTACACAAATCCCACTTGGCTCACCAAATTTCGTTCTTCTACGTTGAAGCGTTCGTCGACAGTAGCAGTTTTTATTCTTAGGTTTCACTCTGTTCTCTCCTAAATAGATAGATGAATTTGGAACTCTAAATCCAACATGGTTTGTAGTAGCTATTTGAAACTTGACAAAATAAAAGAGATCTCAGTTTTGTCTCTGTGGTTTGTTTCCTCTTCAAGTAGCCATAGGCACAGACTGTGGAAAAGCACTTTCATTGTGAGCGGTTGCCAAGCTTCTAAGAAATAAGGAGTTTCCGAATTAGCAGCAAATATTTTTTCACCCAAACTTGATGATACTTGGTGGTGAAGATCGGTACACAAATCCCACTTGGCTCACCAAATTTTGTTCTTCTAGGTTGAAGCGTTCGTCTTAGTAGCAGTTTTTATATTTAGGTTTCACTCTGTTCTCTCCTATAGAGAGAGATGAATTTGGAACCCTAAATCCAACATGGTTTGTAGTAGCTCTTTGAAACTTGACAAAATAAAGGAGTTCTCAGTTTTGTCTCTATGGTTAGTTTCCTCTTCAAGTAGCCATAGGCACAGACGGTGGAAAAGCACTTTCATTGAGAGGGGTTGCCAAGCTTCTAAGAAATAACGAGTTTCCGAAATACCAGCAAATATTTTTTCTCACAATCTTGATGACACTTGGTCGTAATCATCAGTACACAAATCCCACTTGGCTCACCAAATTTTGTTCTTCTAGGTTGAAGCGTTCGTCTACTGTAGCAGTTTTTATATTTAGGTTTGCCTCTGTTCTCTCCTATATAGATAGATGAATTTGGAACTCTAAATCCAACATGGTTTGCAGGAGCTCTTTGAAACTTGACAAAATAAAGTTGTTCTCAGTTTTGTCTCTATGTTTTGTTTCCTCTTCAAGTAGTCCTAGGCACAGACTGTGGAAAAGCACTTTCATTGAGAGGGGTTGCCAAGCTTCCAAGAAATTATGAGTTTCCGAAATACCAGCAAATATTTTTTCACCCAATCTTGATGATACTGGGTTGTAATGATCGGTTCACAAATCCCACTTGGCTCACCAAATTTTGTTGTTCTAGGTTGAAGCGTTCGTCTAAGTAGCAGTTTTTATATTTAGGTTTCACTCTGTTCTCTCCTATAGAGATAGATGAATTTGGAACTCTAAATCCAACATGGTTTGTAGTAGCTATTTGAAACTTGACAAAATAAAAGAGTTCTCAATTTTGTCTCTGTGGTTTGTTTCCTCTTCAAGTAGCCATAGGCACAGACTGTGGAAAAGCACTTTCATTGAGAGCGGTTGCCAAGCTTCTAAGAAATAACGAGTTTCCGAATTAGCAGCAAATATTTTTTCACCCAAACTTGATGATACTTGGTGGTGAAGATCGGTACACAAATCCCACTTGGCTCACCAAATTTTGTTCTTCTAGGTTGAAGCGTGCGTCTACAGTAGCAGTTTTTATATTTAGGTTTCACTCTGTTCTCTCCTATAGAGATAGATGAATTTGGAACCCTAAATCCAACATGGTTTGTAGTAGCTCTTTGAAACTTGACAAAATAAAGGAGTTCTCAGTTTTGTCTCTATGGTTTGTTTCCTCTTCAAGTAGCCATAGGCACAGACGGTGGAAAAGCACTTTCATTGAGAGGGGTTGCCAAGCTTACAAGAAATTACGAGTTTCCGAAATACCAGCAAATATTTTTTCACCCAAACTTGATGATACTTGGTGGTGATGATCAGTGCACAAATCCCACTTGGCTCACCAAATTTTGTTCTTCTAGGTTGAAGCGTTTGTGTACAGTAGCAATTTTAATATTTCGGTTTCAATCTGTTCTCTCCTATATAGATAGATGAATTTGGAACTCTAAATCCAACATGGTTTGTAGTAGCTCTTTGAAACTTGACAAAATAAAGGAGTTCTCAGTTTTGTCTCTCTGATTTGTTTCCGCTTCAAGTAGCCCTAAGCAGAGACTGTGGAAAAGCACTTTCATTGAGAGGGGTTGCCAAGCTTCTAAGAAATAACGAGTTTCCGAATTACCAGCAAATATTTTTTCACCAAATCTTGATGATACTTGGTGGTGAAGATCGGTACACAAATCCCACTTGGCTCACCAAAGTTTTTTCTTCTAGGTTGAAGTGTTCGTCTACAGTAGCAGTTTTTATGTTTAGGTTTCACTCTGTTCTCTGCTATATAGATAGATGAATTTGGAACTCTACAACCAACATGGTTTGTAGTGGCTCTTTGAAACTTCACAAAATAAAGGAGTTCAAGTTTTGTCTTTATGGTTTGTTTCCTCTTCAAGTAGCCCTAGGCACAGACGTGGAAAAGCACTTTCATTGAGAGGGGTTGCCAAGCTTCTAAGAAATAACGAGTTTCCGAAATACCAGCAAATATTTTTTCACCTAATCTTGATGATACTTGGTGGTAATGATCGGTTCACAAATCCCACTTGGCTCACAAAATTTGTTCTTCTAGTTTGAAACGTTCGTCTAAGTAGCAGTTTTTATTCTTAGGTTTCACTCTGTTTTCTCGTAAATAGATAGATGAATTTGGAACTCTAAATCCAACTTGGTTTGTAGTGGCTCTTTGAAACTTGACAAAATAAAGGAGTTCTCAGTTTTTTCTCTATGGTTTGTTTCCTCTTCAAGTAGCCCTAGGCACAGACTGTGGAAAAGCACTTTCATTGAGAGGGGTTGCCAAGCTTATAAGAAATAATGAGTTTCCGAAATACCAGCAACTATTTTTTCACCCAATCTTGATGATACTTGGTGGTAAGGACAAGTACACAAATCACACTTGGCTCACCAAATTTTGTTCTTCTTAGTTGAAGCGTTCGTTTACAGTAGCAGTTTTTATTTTTAGGTTTCACTCTGTTCTCTCCTATATAGATAGATGAATTTGGAACTCTAAATCCAACATGGTTTGTAGGAGCCCTTTGAACCTTGACAAAATAAATGAGTTCTCAGTTTTGTCTCTATTATTTGTTTCTGCTTCAAGTAGCCCTCAGCAGGGACTGTGGAAAAGCACTTTCATTGAGAGGGGTTGCCAAGCTTCTAAGAAATACCGAGTTTCCGAATTACCAGCAAATATTTTTTCCCCCAGTCTTGATGATACTTGGTGGTGAAGATCGGTACACAAATCCCACTTGGATCACCAAATTTTGTTCTTCTAGGTTGAAGCGTTCGTCTGCAGTAGCAGTTTTTGTATTTAGGTTTCACACTGTCTCTCCAATATAAATAGATGAATTTGGAATTCTAAATCCAATATGGTTTGTAGTAGCTCTTTGAAACTTGAGAAAATAAAGGACTTCTCAGTTTTGTCTCTATGGTTTGTTTCCTCCGCAAGTAGCCCTGGCACAGACTGTGGAAAAGCACTTTCATTGAGAGGGGTTGCCAAGCTTCCAGAAATAATGAGTTTCCGAAATACCAGCAAATATTTTTTCACCCAATCTTGATGATACTTGGTGGTAATGATCGGTTCACAAATCCCACTTGGATCACCAAATTTTGTTCTTCTAGGTTGAAGCGTTCGTCTAAGTAGCAGTTTTTATATTTAGGTTTCACTCTGTTCTCTCCTATATAGATAGATGAATTTGGAACTCTAAGTCCAACATGGTTTGCAGTAGGTCTTTGAAACTTGACAAAATAATGTTGTTCTCAGTTTTGTCTCTATGTTTTTTTTCTTCTTCAAGTAGTCCTAGGCACAGACTGTGGAAAAGCACTTTCATTGAGAGGGGTTGCCAAGCTTCCAAGAAATTACGGGTTTCCCAAATACCAGCAAATATTTTTTCACTTAATCTTGATGATACTTGGTGGTAATGATGGGTTCACAAATCCCACTTGGCTCACCAAATTTTGTTCTTCTAGGTTGAAGCGTTCGTCTAAGTAGCAGTTTTTATATTTAGGTTTCACTTTGTTATCTGCTATATAGATAGATGAATTTGGAACTCTAAATCCAAAATGGTTTGCAGTAGCTCTTTGAAACTTGACAAAATAAAGTAGTTCTCAGTTTTGTCTCTATTATTTGTTTCCGCTTCAAGTAGCCCTAAGCAGGGTCTGTGGAAAAGCTATTTCATTGAGAGGGGTTGCCAAGCTTCTAAGAAATAACGATTTTCCGAATTACCAGCAAATATTTTTTCACCCAGTCTTGATGATACTTGGTGGTGAAGATCGGTACACAAATCCCACTTGGCTCACCCAATTTTAATCTTCTAGGTTGAAGCATTCGTCTACAGTAGCAGTTTGTATATTTAGGTTTCACTCTGTTCTCTCCTATATAGATAGATGAATTTGAACTCTAAGACCAATATGGTTTGTACTAGCTCTTTGAAACTTGACAAAATAAAGGAGTTCTCAGTTTTCTCTTTATGGTTTGTTTCCTTTTCAAGTAGCCCTAGGCACAGACGGTGGAAAAGCACTTTCATTGAGAGGGGTTGCCAAGCTTCTAAGAAATAACAAGTTTCCGAAATACCAGCAAATATTTTTTCTCGCAATCTTGATGACACTTGGTGGTAATGATCAGCACACAAATCCCAATTGGCTCACCAAATTTTGTTGTTCTAGGTTGAAGCGTTCGTCCAGAGTAGCAGTTTTTATATTTAGGTTTCACACTGTCTCTCCTATATAGATAGATGAATTTGGAATTCTAAATCCAATATGGTTTGTAGTAGCTCTTTTTAACTTGAGAAAATAAAGGAGTTCTCAGTTTTGTCTCTATGGATTGTTTCCTCCTCAATTAGTCGTGGCACAGACTGTGGAAAAGCACTTTCATTGAGAGGGGTTGCCAAGCTTCTAAGAAATAACAAGTTTCCGAAATACCAGCAAATATTTTTTCTCGCAATCTTGATGACACTTGGTGGTAATGATCAGCACACAAATCCCAATTGGCTCACCAAATTTTGTTGTTCTAGGTTGAAGCGTTCGTCCAGAGTAGCAGTTTTTATATTTAGGTTTCACACTGTCTCTCCTATATAGATAGATGAATTTGGAATTCTAAATCCAATATGGTTTGTAGTAGCTCTTTTTAACTTGAGAAAATAAAGGAGTTCTCAGTTTTGTCTCTATGGATTGTTTCCTCCTCAATTAGTCGTGGCACAGACTGTGGAAAAGCACTTTCATTGAGAGGGTTTGCCAAGCTTCTAAGAAATAACGAATTTCCGAAATACCAGCAAGTATTTTTTCAGCCAATCTTGATGATACTTGGTGGTAAGGACAAGTACACAAATCCCACTTGCTTCACCAAATTCTGTTCTTCTAGGATGAAGCATTCGTCTACAGTAGCAGTTTTTATTTTTAGTTTTTACCCTGTTCTCTCCTATATAGATAGAAGAATTTGGAACTCTAAATCCAACATGGTTTGTAGTAGCTCTTTGAAACATGAGAAAATAAAGGAGTCCTCAGTTTTGTCTCTATGATTTGTTTCCGCTTCAAGTAGCCCTAAGCAGAGATTCTGGAAAAGCACTTTCATTGAGAGGGGTTGCCAAGCTTCCAAGAAATTACGAGTTTCCGAAATACCAGCAAATATTTTTTCACGCAATCTTGATGATACGTGGTGGTAAGGACAAGTCCACAAATCCCACTTGGCTCACCAAATTTTGTTCTTCTAAGTTGAAGCATTTGTTTACAGTAGCAGTTTTTATTTTAAGGTTTCACTCTGTTCTCTCCTATATAGATAGATGAATTTGGAACTCTAAATCCAACATGGTTTGTAGTAGCTCTTTGAAACTTGACAAAATAAATGAGTTCTCAGTTCTGTCTCTATTATTTGTTTCCGCTTAGGTAGCCCCAAGCAGAGATTGTGGAAAAGCACTTTCATTGAGAGGGGTTGCCAAGCTTCTAAGAAATAACGAGTTTCCGAAATACCAGCAAATATCTTTTCACCCAATCATGATGATACTTGGTGGTTATGATCGGTTCACAAATCACACTTGGGTCACCAAATTTTGTTCTTTTAGGTTGAAGCGTTCGTCTAAGTAGCAGTATTTATATTTAGGTTTCACTCTGTTCTCTCCTATAGAGATGGATGAATTTGGAACTCTAAATCCAACATGGTTAGTAGTAGCTCTTTGAAACTTGACAAAATAAAGGATTTCTCAGTTTTGTCTCTATGATTTTTTTCCTCTTCAAGCAGCCCTAAGCAGAAACTGTGGAAAAGCACTTTCATTGAGACGGTTTGCCAAGCTTCTAAGAAATAACGAGTTTCCGAAATACCAGCAAATATTTTTTCACCCAATGTTGATGATACTTGGTGGTAATGATCAGTACAAAAATCCCACTTGGCTCACCAAATTTTGTTCTTCTAGGTTGAAGCATTCGTCTACTGTAGCAGTTTTTATATTTAGGCTTCCCTCTGTTCTCTCCTATATAGATAGATGAATTTGGAACTCTAAATCCAACATGGTTTGCGGTAGCTCCTTGAAACTTGACAAAATAAAGGAGTTCTCAGTTTTGTCTCTATGATTTGTTTCTGCTTCAAGTAGCCCTAAGCAATGACTGTGGAAAAGCACTTTCATTGAGAGGGGTTTCCAAGGTCCAAGAAATTACGAGTTTCCGAAATACCAGCAACTATTTTTTCACCCAATCTTGATGATACTTGGTGGTAATGATCAGTACACAAATCCCACTTGGCTCACTAAATTTTGTTCTTCTAGGTTGAAGCGTTCTTCTACAGTAGCATTTTTTATGTTTAGGTTTCACTCTGTTCTCTCGTATATAGATAGATGAATTTGGAACTCTAAATCCAACATGGTTTGTAGTGGCTCTTTTAAACTTTACAAAATAAAGGAGTTCTCAGTTTTTTCTCAATGGTTTGTTTCCTCTTCATGTAGCCCTAGGCACAGACGGTGGAAAAGGAATTTCATTGAGAGCGGTTGCCAAGATACCGAGAAATTACCCGTTTCCGAAATACCTGCAAATATTTTTTCAACCAATCTTGATGATACTTGGTGGTAATGATCGGTACACAAATCCCACTTGACTCACCAAATTTTGTTCTTCTAGGTTGATGCGTTCGTTATCAGTAGCAATTTTTATTTTTAGGTTTCACTCTGTTCTTTCCTATATAGACAGATGAATTTGTAACTCTAAATCCAACATGTTTTTTAGTAGCTCTTTGAAAGTTGACAAAATAAAGGAGTTCTCAGTTTTGTCTCTATGGTTTGTTTCCTCTTCAAGTAGCCCTGGTACAAACTGTGGAAAAGCAGTTTCATTGAGAGGGGTTGCCAAGCTTCTAAGAAATAACGAGTTTCCGACATACCAGCAAATATTTTTTCACCCAATCTTGATGATACTTGGTGGTAAGAACAAGTCCACAAATCCCACTTGGCTCACTAAATTCTGTTCTTCTAGGATGAAGCATTCGTCTACAGTAGCTGTTTTAGTTTTTAGGTTTTACTCTGTTCTCTCCTGTATAGAGAGAAGAATTTGGAACTCTAAATCCAACATGGTTTTTAGTAGCTCCTTGAAACTTGACAAAATAAAGGAGTTCTCAGTTTTGTCTCTATGATTTGTTTCTGCTTCAAGTAGCCCTAAGCAGGGACTGTGGAGAAGCACTTTCATTGAGAGGGGTTGCCAAGCTTCTAAGAAATGACGAGTTTCCGAATTACCAGCAAATATTTTTTCACCCAGTCTTGATGATACTTGGTGGTGAAGATCGGTACACAAATCCCACTTGGCCCACCAAGTTTTATTCTTCTAGGTTGACGCGTTCGTCTACAGTAGCAGTTTGTATATTTAGGTTTCACTCTGTTCTCTCCTATACAGATTGATGAATTTGAACTCTAAGTCCAATATGATTTGCAGTAGCTCTTTGAAACTTGAAAAAATAAAGTAGTTCTCCCTTTTGTCTCTATGTTTTGTTTCCTCTTAAAGTAGACCTAGGCACAGACTGTGTAAAAGCACTTTCATTGAGAGGGGTTGCCAAGCTTCTAAGAAATAACGAGTTTCCGAAATACCAGCAAATATTTTTTCACCCAATCTTGATGATACTTAGGAGTGAAGATCGGTACACAAATCGCACTTGGCTCACCAAATTTTGTTCTACTAGGTTGAAGCGTTCGTCTACAGTAGCAGTTTTTATATTTAGGTTTCACTCAGTTCTCTGCTATATAGATAGATGAATTTGGAACTCTAAATCCAAAATGGTTTGCAGTAGCTCTTTGAAACTTGACAAAATAAAGTAGTTCTCAGTTTTGTCTCTATTATTTGTTTCCGCTTCAAGTAGCCCTAAGCAGGGTCTGTGGAAAAGCTATTTCATTGAGAGGGGTTGCCAAGCTTCTAAGAAATAACGATTTTCCGAATTACCAGCAAATATTTTTTCACCCAGTCTTGATGATACTTGGTGGTGAAGATCGGTACACAAATCCCACTTGGCTCACCCAATTTTAATCTTCTAGGTTGAAGCATTCGTCTACAGTAGCAGTTTGTATATTTAGGTTTCACTCTGTTCTCTCCTATATAGATAGATGAATTTGAACTCTAAGACCAATATGGTTTGTACTAGCTCTTTGAAACTTGACAAAATAAAGGAGTTCTCAGTTTTCTCTTTATGGTTTGTTTCCTTTTCAAGTAGCCCTAGGCACAGACGGTGGAAAAGCACTTTCATTGAGAGGGGTTGCCAAGCTTCTAAGAAATAACAAGTTTCCGAAATACCAGCAAATATTTTTTCTCGCAATCTTGATGACACTTGGTGGTAATGATCAGCACACAAATCCCAATTGGCTCACCAAATTTTGTTGTTCTAGGTTGAAGCGTTCGTCCAGAGTAGCAGTTTTTATATTTAGGTTTCACACTGTCTCTCCTATATAGATAGATGAATTTGGAATTCTAAATCCAATATGGTTTGTAGTAGCTCTTTTTAACTTGAGAAAATAAAGGAGTTCTCAGTTTTGTCTCTATGGATTGTTTCCTCCTCAATTAGTCGTGGCACAGACTGTGGAAAAGCACTTTCATTGAGAGGGGTTGCCAAGCTTCTAAGAAATAACAAGTTTCCGAAATACCAGCAAATATTTTTTCTCGCAATCTTGATGACACTTGGTGGTAATGATCAGCACACAAATCCCAATTGGCTCACCAAATTTTGTTGTTCTAGGTTGAAGCGTTCGTCCAGAGTAGCAGTTTTTATATTTAGGTTTCACACTGTCTCTCCTATATAGATAGATGAATTTGGAATTCTAAATCCAATATGGTTTGTAGTAGCTCTTTTTAACTTGAGAAAATAAAGGAGTTCTCAGTTTTGTCTCTATGGATTGTTTCCTCCTCAATTAGTCGTGGCACAGACTGTGGAAAAGCACTTTCATTGAGAGGGTTTGCCAAGCTTCTAAGAAATAACGAATTTCCGAAATACCAGCAAGTATTTTTTCAGCCAATCTTGATGATACTTGGTGGTAAGGACAAGTACACAAATCCCACTTGCTTCACCAAATTCTGTTCTTCTAGGATGAAGCATTCGTCTACAGTAGCAGTTTTTATTTTTAGTTTTTACCCTGTTCTCTCCTATATAGATAGAAGAATTTGGAACTCTAAATCCAACATGGTTTGTAGTAGCTCTTTGAAACATGAGAAAATAAAGGAGTCCTCAGTTTTGTCTCTATGATTTGTTTCCGCTTCAAGTAGCCCTAAGCAGAGATTCTGGAAAAGCACTTTCATTGAGAGGGGTTGCCAAGCTTCCAAGAAATTACGAGTTTCCGAAATACCAGCAAATATTTTTTCACGCAATCTTGATGATACGTGGTGGTAAGGACAAGTCCACAAATCCCACTTGGCTCACCAAATTTTGTTCTTCTAAGTTGAAGCATTTGTTTACAGTAGCAGTTTTTATTTTAAGGTTTCACTCTGTTCTCTCCTATATAGATAGATGAATTTGGAACTCTAAATCCAACATGGTTTGTAGTAGCTCTTTGAAACTTGACAAAATAAATGAGTTCTCAGTTCTGTCTCTATTATTTGTTTCCGCTTAGGTAGCCCCAAGCAGAGATTGTGGAAAAGCACTTTCATTGAGAGGGGTTGCCAAGCTTCTAAGAAATAACGAGTTTCCGAAATACCAGCAAATATCTTTTCACCCAATCATGATGATACTTGGTGGTTATGATCGGTTCACAAATCACACTTGGGTCACCAAATTTTGTTCTTTTAGGTTGAAGCGTTCGTCTAAGTAGCAGTATTTATATTTAGGTTTCACTCTGTTCTCTCCTATAGAGATGGATGAATTTGGAACTCTAAATCCAACATGGTTAGTAGTAGCTCTTTGAAACTTGACAAAATAAAGGATTTCTCAGTTTTGTCTCTATGATTTTTTTCCTCTTCAAGCAGCCCTAAGCAGAAACTGTGGAAAAGCACTTTCATTGAGACGGTTTGCCAAGCTTCTAAGAAATAACGAGTTTCCGAAATACCAGCAAATATTTTTTCACCCAATGTTGATGATACTTGGTGGTAATGATCAGTACAAAAATCCCACTTGGCTCACCAAATTTTGTTCTTCTAGGTTGAAGCATTCGTCTACTGTAGCAGTTTTTATATTTAGGCTTCCCTCTGTTCTCTCCTATATAGATAGATGAATTTGGAACTCTAAATCCAACATGGTTTGCGGTAGCTCCTTGAAACTTGACAAAATAAAGGAGTTCTCAGTTTTGTCTCTATGATTTGTTTCTGCTTCAAGTAGCCCTAAGCAATGACTGTGGAAAAGCACTTTCATTGAGAGGGGTTTCCAAGGTCCAAGAAATTACGAGTTTCCGAAATACCAGCAACTATTTTTTCACCCAATCTTGATGATACTTGGTGGTAATGATCAGTACACAAATCCCACTTGGCTCACTAAATTTTGTTCTTCTAGGTTGAAGCGTTCTTCTACAGTAGCATTTTTTATGTTTAGGTTTCACTCTGTTCTCTCGTATATAGATAGATGAATTTGGAACTCTAAATCCAACATGGTTTGTAGTGGCTCTTTTAAACTTTACAAAATAAAGGAGTTCTCAGTTTTTTCTCAATGGTTTGTTTCCTCTTCATGTAGCCCTAGGCACAGACGGTGGAAAAGGAATTTCATTGAGAGCGGTTGCCAAGATACCGAGAAATTACCCGTTTCCGAAATACCTGCAAATATTTTTTCAACCAATCTTGATGATACTTGGTGGTAATGATCGGTACACAAATCCCACTTGACTCACCAAATTTTGTTCTTCTAGGTTGATGCGTTCGTTATCAGTAGCAATTTTTATTTTTAGGTTTCACTCTGTTCTTTCCTATATAGACAGATGAATTTGTAACTCTAAATCCAACATGTTTTTTAGTAGCTCTTTGAAAGTTGACAAAATAAAGGAGTTCTCAGTTTTGTCTCTATGGTTTGTTTCCTCTTCAAGTAGCCCTGGTACAAACTGTGGAAAAGCAGTTTCATTGAGAGGGGTTGCCAAGCTTCTAAGAAATAACGAGTTTCCGACATACCAGCAAATATTTTTTCACCCAATCTTGATGATACTTGGTGGTAAGAACAAGTCCACAAATCCCACTTGGCTCACTAAATTCTGTTCTTCTAGGATGAAGCATTCGTCTACAGTAGCTGTTTTAGTTTTTAGGTTTTACTCTGTTCTCTCCTGTATAGAGAGAAGAATTTGGAACTCTAAATCCAACATGGTTTTTAGTAGCTCCTTGAAACTTGACAAAATAAAGGAGTTCTCAGTTTTGTCTCTATGATTTGTTTCTGCTTCAAGTAGCCCTAAGCAGGGACTGTGGAGAAGCACTTTCATTGAGAGGGGTTGCCAAGCTTCTAAGAAATGACGAGTTTCCGAATTACCAGCAAATATTTTTTCACCCAGTCTTGATGATACTTGGTGGTGAAGATCGGTACACAAATCCCACTTGGCCCACCAAGTTTTATTCTTCTAGGTTGACGCGTTCGTCTACAGTAGCAGTTTGTATATTTAGGTTTCACTCTGTTCTCTCCTATACAGATTGATGAATTTGAACTCTAAGTCCAATATGATTTGTAGTAGCTCTTTGAAACTTTATAAAATAAAGGAGTTCTCAGTTTGTCTCTATGATTTGTTTCCACTTCAAGCAGCCCTAAGCATAGACTGTTGAAAAGCACTTTCATTGAGAGGGTTTGCCAAGCTTCTAAGAAATAACGAGTTTCCGAAATACCAGCAAATATTTTTTTACCCAATGTTGATGATACTTGGTGGTAATGATCAGTACACAAATTCCACTTGGCTCACCAAATTTTGTTCTTCTAGGTTGAAGCGTTCGATACTGTAGCAGTTTTTATATTTAGGTTTCCCTCTGTTCTCTCCTATATAGATAGATGAATTTGGAACTCTAAATCCAACATGGTTTGTAGTAGCTCTTTGAAACTTGACAAAATAAAGGTGTTCTCAGTTTTGTCTCTCGGGTTTGTTTCCTCTTCAAGTAGCCCCAGGCACAGACCGTGAAAAAGCACTTTCATTGAGAGGGGTTGCCAAGCTTCTAAGAAATAACAAGTTTCCGAAATACCAGCAAATATTTTTTCTCGCAATCTTGATGACACTTGGTGGTAATGATCAGCACACAAATCCCACTTGGCTCACCAAATTTTGTTCTTCTAGGTTGAAGCGTTCGTCTACAGTAGCAGTTTTTATATTTAGGTTTCACACTGTCTCTCCTATATAGATAGATGAATTTGGAATTCTAAATCCAATATGGTTTGTAGTAGCTCTTTAAAACTTGAGAAAATAATGGAGTTCTCAGTTTTGTCTCTATGGTTTGTTTCCTCCTCAATTAGCCCTGGCACAGACTGTGGAAAAGCACTTTCATTGAGAGGGGTTGCCAAGCTTCTAAGAAATAACGAATTTCCGAAATACCAGCAAATATTTTTTCACCCAATCTTGATGATACTTGGTGGTAAGGACAAGTACACAAATCCCACTTGGCTCACCAAATTGTGTTCTTCTAGGATGAAGCATTCGTCTACAGTAGCAGTTTTAAATTGTATGCTTTACCCTGTTCTCTCCTATATAGATAGAAGAATTTGGAACTCTAAATCCAACATGGTTTGTAGTAGCTCTTTGAAACATGAGAAAATAAAGGAGTTCTCAGTTTTGTCTCTATGATTTGTTTCCGCTTCAAGTAGCCCTAAGCAGAGACTGTGGAAAAGCACTTTCATTAAGATGGGTTGCCAAGCTTCTAAGAAATAACGAGTTTCCGAATTACCAGCAAATATTTTTTCACCCAGTCTTGATGATACTTGGTGGTGAACATCGGTACACAAATCCCACTTGGCTCACCAAATTTTATTCTTCTAGGTTGAAGCGTTCGTTACTGTAGCAGTTTTTAAATTTAGGTTCCCTCTGTTCTCTCCTATATAGATAGATGAATTTGGAACTCTAAATCCAACATGGTATGCAGTAGCTCTTTGAAACTTGACAAAATAAAGTAGTTCTCAGGTTTGTCTCTATTATTTGTTTCCGCTTTAAGTAGCCCTAAGCCGGGACTGTGGAAAAGCACTTTCATTGAGAGGGGTTGCCAAGCTTCTAAGAAATAACGAGTTTCCGATTACCAGCAAATATTTTTTCACCCAATCTTGATGATACTTGGTGGTAAGGACAAGTACACAAATCCCACTTGGATCACCAAATTTTGTTCTTCTAGGTTGAAGCATTCGTCTACAGTAGCAGTTTTTATTTTTAGGTTTTACTCTGTTCTCTCCTATGTAGTTAGATGAATTTGGAACTCTAAATCCAACATGGTTTGTAGTAGCTCTTTGAAACTTGACAAAATAAAGGAATTCTCAGTTTTGTCTCTATGGTTTGTTTCCTCTTCAAGTACCCCTAGGAACAGACTGTGGAAAAGCACTTTCATTGAGTGGGGTTGCCAAGCTTCTAAGAAATAACGAGTTTCCGAAATACCAGCAAATATTTTTTCACGCAATCTTGATGATACATGGTGGTAATGATCAGTAAACAAATCCCACTTGGCTCACCAAATTTTGTTCTTCTAGGTTGAATTTTTCATCTACAGTAGCAGTTTTTATATTTAGGTTTCACTCTGTTCTCTGCTATATAGAGAGATGAATTTGGAACTCTAAATACAACATGGTTTGTAGTAGGTCTTTGAAACTTGACAAAAGAAAGGAGTTCTCAGTTTTTTCTCTATGGTTTGTTTCCTCTTCAATTAGCCCTAGGCACCGACGGTGGAAAAGCACTTTCATTGAGCGGGGTTGCCAAGCTTCTAAGAAATTACGAGTATCCGAAATACCAGCAAATATTTTTTCACCCAATGTTGATGATACTTGGTGGTCATGATCAGTACACAATTCCCACTTTTCTCACCAAATTTTGTTCTTCTATGTTGAAGCGTTCGTCTACAGTAGCAGTGTTTACATTTAGGGTTCACTCTGTTCTCTCCTATATAGACAGATGAATTTGGAACTCTAAATCCAATATGGTTTGTAGTAGCTCTTTGAAACTTGACAAAACAAAGGAGTTCTCAGTTTTGTCTCTATGGTTTGTTTCTTCTTCAAGGAGCCCTAAGCATAGACTGTGGAAAAGCACTTTCATTGAGAGGGGTTGCCAAGCTTCTAAGAAATAACGAGTTTCCGAATTACCAGCATATATTTTCTCACCCAGTCTTGATGATACTTGGTGGTGAAGATCGGTACACAAATCCCACTTGGCTCACCAAATTTTATTCTTCTAGGTTGAAGCGTTCGTATACAGTAGCACTTTGTATATTTAGATTTCACTCAGTTCTCTCCTATATAGATAGATGAATTTGAACTCTAAGTCCAATATGGTTTGTAGTAGATGTTTGAAACTTGACAAAATAAAGGAGTTCTCAGTTTTGTCTTTTTGATTTGTTTCCGCTTCAAGCAGCCCTATGCAGAGACTGTGGAAAAGCACTTTCAATGAGAGGGTTTGCAAGCTTCTAAGAAATAACGTGTTTCCAATATAACAGCAAATATTTTTTACCCAACGTTGATGATACTTGGTGGTAATGATCAGTACACAAATCCCACTTGGCTGACAAAATTTTGTCTTCTAGGTTGAAGCGTTCGTTACTGTAGCAGTTTTTATATTTAGGTTTCCCTCTGTTCTCTCCTATATAGATAGATGAATTTGGAAATCTAAATCCAACATGGTATGCAGTACCTCTTTGAAACTTGACAAAATAAAGTAGTTCTCAGTTTTGTCTCTATTATTTGTTTCCGATTCAAGTAGCCCTAAGCAGGGACTGTGGAAAAGCACTTTCATTGAGAGGGGTTGCCAAGCTTCTAAGAAATAACGAGTTTCCGAAATACCAGCAAATATTTTTTCACCCAATCTTGATGATACTTGGTGGTAAGAACAAGTACACAAATCCCACTTGGCTCACCAAATTTTGTTCTTCTAGGTTGAAGCATTCGTCTACAGTAGCAGTTTTTATTTTTAGGTTTTACTCTGTTCTCTCCAATATAGGTAGATGAATTTGGAACTCTAAATCCAACATGGTTTGTAGTAGCTCTTTGAAACTTGACAAAAAAAAGGAGTTCTCAGTTTTGTCTCCATGGTTTGTTTCCTCTTCAAGTAGCCCCGGTAGAGACGGTGGAAAAGCACTTTCATTGAGCGGGGTTGCCAAGCTTCTAAGAAATAACGAGTATCCGAAATACCAGCAAATATTTTTTCACCCAATGTTGATGATACTTGGTGTTCATGATCAGTACACAATCCCCACTTTTCTCACCAAATTTTGTTCTTCTAGGTTGAAGCGTTCGTCTACAGTAGTAGTTTTTATATTTAGGTTTCACTCCGTTCTCTGCTATATAGATAGATGAATTTGGAACTCTAAATCCAACATGGTTTGTAGTAGCTCTTTGAAACTTGACAAAATAAAGGAGATCTCAGTTTTGTCTCTATGATGTGTTTCCGTTTCAAGTAGCCCTAAGCAGAGACTGTGGAAAAGCACTTTCATTGAGTGGGGTTGCCAAGCTTCTAAGAAATAACGAGTTTCCGAAATACCAGCAAATATTTTTTCACCCAATCTTGATGATACTTAGGAGTGAAGATCGGTACACAAATCGCACTTGGCTCACCAAATTTTGTTCTACTAGGTTGAAGCGTTCGTCTACAGTAGCAGTTTTTATATTTAGGTTTCACTCAGTTCTCTGCTATATAGATAGATGAATTTGGAACTCTAAATCCAACATGGTTTGTAGTAGCTCTTTGAAACTTGACAAAATAAAGGAGTTCTCAGTTTTGTCTCTATGGTTTCTTTCCTCTTCAAGTAGCCCTAGGCACAGATGGTGGAAAAGCACTTTCATTGAGAGGGGTTGCCAAGCTTCCACGAAATTACGAGTTTCCGAAATACCAGCAAATATTTTTTCACCCAATCTAGATGATACGTGGTGGTAATGACAAGTCCACAAATCCCACTTGGCTCACCAAATTATGTTCTTCTAAGTTGAAGCCTTCGTTTACAGTAGCAGTTTTTATTTTTAGGTTTCACTCTGTTCTCTCCTATATAGATAGATGAATTTGGAACTCTAAATCCATCAAGGTTTGTAGTAGCTCTTTGAAACTTGACAAAATAAATGAGTTCTCAGTTTTGTCTCTGTTATTTGTTTCCGCTTCAAGTAGCCCTAAGCATGGACTGTGGAAATGCACTTTCATTGAGAGGGGTTGCCAAGCTTCTAAGAAATAACGAGTTTCCGAATTACCAGCAAATATTTTCTCACCCAGTCTTGATGATACTTGGTGGTGAAGATCGGTACACAAATCCCACTTGGCTCACCAAATTTTATTCTTCTAAGTTGAAGCGTTCGTATACAGTAGCAGTTTGATTATTTAGATTTCACTCTGTTCTCTCCTATATAGATAGATGAATTTGAACTCTAAGTCCAATATGGTTAGTAGTAGCTGTTTGAAACTTGACAAAATAAAGGAGTTCTCAGTTTTGTCTTTATGATTTGTTTCCGCTTCAAGCAGTCCTATGCAGAGACTGTGGAAAAGCACTTTCATTGAGAGGGTTTGCAAACTTCTAAGAAATAACGTGTTTCCAATATACCAGCAAATATTTTTTACCCAATGTTGATGATACTTGGTGGTAATGATCAGTACACAAATCCCACAAGGCTGACCAAATTTTGTCTTCTAGGTTGAAGCGTTCGTTACTGTAGCAGTTTTTATATTTAGGTTTCCCTCTGTTCTCTCCTATATAGATAGATGAATTTGGAACTCTAAATCCAACATGGTATGCAGTACCTCTTTGAAACATGACAAAATAAAGTAGTTCTCAGTTTTGTGTCTATTATTTGTTTCCGATTCAAATAGCCCTAAGCAGGGACTGTGGAAAAGCACTTTCATTGAGAGGGGTTGCCAAGCTTCTAAGAAATAACGAGTTTCCGAAATACCAGCAAATATTTTTTCACCCAATCTTGATGATACTTGGTGGTAAGAACAAGTACACAAATCCCACTTGGCTCACCAAATTTTGTTCTTCTAGGTTGAAACATTCGTCTACAGTAGCAGTTTTTATTTTTAGGTTTTACTCTGTTCTCTCCTATATAGGTAGATGAATTTGGAACTCTAAATCTAACATGGTTTGTAGTAGCTCTTTGAAACTTGACAAAATAAAGGAGTTCTCAGTTTTGTCTCTATGGTTTGTTTCCTCTTCAAGTACCCCTAGGAACAGACTGTGGAAAAGCACTTTCATTGATTGGGGTTGCCAAGCTTCTAAGAAATAACGAGTTTCCGAAATACCAGAAAATATTTTTTCACGCAATCTTGATGATACATGGTGGTAATGATCAGTACACAAATCCCACTTGGCTCACCAAATTTTGTTCTTCTAGGTTGAATTTTTCATCTACAGTAGCAGTTTTTATATTTAGGTTTCACTCTGTTCTCTGCTATATAGAGAGATGAATTTGGAACTCTAAATACAACATGGTTTGTAGTAGGTCTTTGAAATTTGACAAAAGAAAGGAGTTCTCATTTTTTTCTCTGTGGTTTGTTTCCTCTTCAATTAGCCCTAGGCACCGACGGTGGAAAAGCACTTTCATTGAGAGGGGTTGCCAAACTTCCAAGAAATTACCAGTTTCCGAAATACCAGCAAATATTTTTTCACCCAATCTTGATGATACTTGGTGGTAATGATCGGTACACAAATCCCACTTGACTCACCAAATTTTGTTCTTCTAAGTTGAAGCGTTCGTCTACAGTAGCAGTTTTTATATTTAGGTTTCACTCTGTTCTCTGCTATATAGATAGATGAATTTGGAACTCTAAATCCAACATGGTTTGTAGTAGCTCTTTAAAACTTGACAAAAGAATGGAGTTCTCTGTTTTGTCTCTATGGTTTGTTTCCACTTCAAGTAGCCCAAGTCACAAACGGTGGAAAAGCACTTTCATTGAGTGGGGTTGCCAAGCTTCTAAGAAATAACGAGTTTCCGAAATACCAGCAAATATTTTTTCACGCAATCTTGATGACACTTGGTGGTAATGATCACTACACAAATCCCACTTGGCTCAGCAAATTTTGTTCTTCTATGTGGAAGCGTTCGTCTACATTAGCAGTTTTTATATTTAGGTTTCACTCTGTTCTCTGCTATATAGATAGATGAATTTGGAACTCTAAATCCAACATGGTTTGTAGTGGCTCCTTGATTCTTGACAAAAAATAGGAGTTCTCATTTTTTCTCTATGGTTTGTTTCCTCTTCAAGTAGCCCTCGGCACAGAAGGTGGAAATGCACTTTCATTGAGAGGGGTTGCCAAGCTTCCAAGAAATTACCAGTTTCCGAAATACCAGCAAATATTTTTTCACCCAATCTTGATGATACTTGGTGGTAATGATCGGTACACAAATCCCACTTGACTCACCAAATTTTGTTCTTCTAGGTTGATGCGTTCGTTATCAGTAGCAGTTTTTATTTTTAGGTTTCACTCTTGTCTCTCCTATATGGATAGATGAATTTGGAACTCAAATCCAACATGGTTTGTAGTAGGTCTTTGAAACTTGACAAAATAAAGGAGTTCTCAGTTTTGTCTCTATGGTTTCTTTCCTCTTCAAGTAGCCCTAGGCAGAGATGGTGGAAAAGCACTTTCATTGAGAGGGGTTGCCAAGCTTCCAAGAAATTACGAGTTTCCGAAATACCAGCAAATATTTTTTCACCCAATCTTGATGATAGTTGGTGGTAAGAACAAGTACACAAATCCCACTTGGCTCACCAAATTTTGTTCTTCTAGGTTGAAGCATTCGTCTACAGTAGCAGTTTTTATTTTTAGGTTTTACTCTGTTCTCTCCTATATAGGTAGATGAATTTGGAACTCTAAATCCAACATGGTTTGTAGTAGGTCTTTGAAACTTGACAAAATAAAGGAGTTCTCAGTTTTGTCTCTATGGTTTGTTTCCTCTTCAAGTACCCCAAGGAACAGACTGTGGAAAAGCACTTTCATTGAGTGGGGTTGCCAAGCTTCTAAGAAATAACGAGTTTCCGAAATACCAGAAAATAATTTTTCACGCAATCTTGATGATACATGGTTGTAATGATCAGTACACAAATCCCACTTGGCTCACCAAATTTTGTTCTTCTAGGTTGAATTTTTCATCTACAGTAGCAGTTTTTATATTTAGGTTTCACTCTGTTCTCTGCTATATAGAGAGATGAATTTGGAACTCTAAATACAACATGGCTTGTAGTAGGTCTTTGAAACTTGACAAAATAAAGGAGTTCTCAGTTTTGTCTCTATGGTTTGTTTCCTCTTCAAGTAGCCCTGGCACAGACGGTGGAAAAGCACTTTCATTGAGCGGGGTTGCCAAGCTTCTAAGAAATAACGAGTATCCGAAATACCAGCAAATATTTTTTCACCCAATGTTGATGATACTTGGTGGTCATGATCAGTACACAATTCCCACTTTTCTCACCAAATTTTGTTCTTCTAGGTTGAAGCGTTCATCTACAGTAGTAGTTTTTATATTTAGGTTTCACTCCGTTCTCCGCTATATAGATAGATAAATTTGGAACTCTAAAACCAACATGGTTTGTAGTAGCTCTTTGAAACTTGACAAAATAAAGGAGTTCTCGGTTTTGTCTCTATGATTTGTTTCCGTTTCAAGTAGCCCTAAGCAGAGACTGTGGAAAAGCACTTTCATTGAGTGGGGTTGCCAAGCTTCTAAGAAATATCGAGTTGCCGAAATACCAGAAAATATTTTTTCACCCAATCTTGATGATACTTAGGGGTGATGATCGGTACATAAATCCCACTTGGCTCACCAAATTTTGTTCTTCTAGGTTGAAGCGTTCGTCTACAGTAGCAGTTTTTATATTTAGGTTTCACTCTGTTCTCTGCTATATAGAGAGATGAATTTGGAACTCTAAATCCAATATGGTTTGTAGTAGCTCTTTGAACCTTGACAAAATATAGGAGTTCTCAGTTTTGTCTCTATGGTTTCTTTCCTCTTCAAGTAGCCCTAGGCAGAGATGGTGGGAAAGCACTTTCATTGAGAGGGGTTGCCAAGCTTCCAAGAAATTACGAGTTTCCGAAATACCAGCAAATATTTTTTCACCCAATCTTGATGATACTTGGTGGTGATGATCGGTACACAAATCCCACTTGGCTGACCAAATTTTGTTCTTCTAGGTTGAAGCATTCGTCTACAGTAGCAATTTTTATTTTTAGGTTTTACTCTGTTCTCTCCTATATAGGTAGATGAATTTGGAACTCTAAATCCAACATGGTTTGTAGTAGGTCTTTGAAACTTGACAAAATAAAGGAGTTCTCAGTTTTGTCTCTATGGTTTGTTTCCTCTTCAAGTACCCCAAGGAACAGACTGTGGAAAAGCACTTTCATTGAGTGGGGTTGCCAAGCTTCTAAGAAATAACGAGTTTCCGAAATACCAGAAAATATTTTTTCACGCAATCTTGATGATACATGGTTGTAATGATCAGTACACAAATCCCACTTGGCTCACCAAATTTTGTTCTTCTAGGTTGAATTTTTCATCTACAGTAGCAGTTTTTATATTTAGGTTTCACTCTGTTCTCTGCTATATAGAGAGATGAATTTGGAACTCTAAATACAACATGGCTTGTAGTAGGTCTTTGAAACTTGACAAAATAAAGGAGTTCTCAGTTTTGTCTCTATGGTTTGTTTCCTCTTCAAGTAGCCCTGGCACAGACGGTGGAAAAGCACTTTCATTGAGCGGGGTTGCCAAGCTTCTAAGAAATAACGAGTGTCCGAAATACCAGCAAATATTTTTTCACCCAATGTTGATGATACTTGGTGGTCATGATCAGTACACAATTCCCACTTTTCTCACCAAATTTTGTTCTTCTAGGTTGAAGCGTTCATCTACAGTAGTAGTTTTTATATTTAGGTTTCACTCCGTTCTCTGCTATATAGATAGATAAATTTGGAACTCTAAATCCAACATGGTTTGTAGTAGCTCTTTGAAACTTGACAAAATAAAGGAGTTCTCGGTTTTGTCTCTATGATTTGTTTCCGTTTCAAGTAGCCCTAAGCATGGACTGTGGAAAAGCACTTTCATTGAGTGGGGTTGCCAAGCTTCTGAGAAATAACGAGTTTCCGAAATACCAGCAAATATTTTTTCACCCAATCTTGATGATACTTGGTGGTAAGAACAAGTACACAAATCCCAATTGGCTCACCAAATTTTGTTCTTCTAGGTTGAAGCATTCGTCTACAGTAGCAGTTTTTATTTTTAGGTTTTACTCTGTTCTCTCCTATATAGGTAGATGAATTTGGAACTCTAAATCCAACATGGTTTGTAGTAGCTCTTTGAAACTTGACAAAATAAAGGAGTTCTCGGTTTTGTCTCTATGATTTGTTTCCGTTTCAAGTAGCCCTAAGCATGGACTGTGGAAAAGCACTTTCATTGAGAGGGGTTGCCAAGCTTCTAAGAAATAACGAGTTTCCGAAATACCAGAAAATATTTTTTCACGCAATCTTGATGATACATGGTGGTAATGATCAGTACACAAATCCCACTTGGCTCACCAAATTTTGTTCTTCTAGGTTGAATTTTTCATCTACAGTAGCAGTTTTTATATTTAGGTTTCACTCTGTTCTCTGCTATATAGAGAGATGAATTTGGAACTCTAAATACAACATGGTTTGAAGTAGGTCTTTGAAATTTGACAAAAGAAATGAGTTCTCAGTTTTTTCTCTATGCTTTGTTTCCTCTTCAATTAGCCCTAGGCACCGACGGTGGAAAAGCACTTTCATTGAGAGGGGTTGCCAAACTTCTAAGAAATAACGAAGTTCAGAAATACCAGCAAATATTCTTTCACCCAAGTTTGATGATACATGGTGGAAATGATCTGTACACAAATCTCACTTGGCTCACCAAATTTTGTTCTTCTAGGTTGAAGCGTTCGTCTACAGTAGCAGTTTTTATATTTAGGTTTCACTCTGTTCTCTGCTATATAGATAGATGAATTTGGAACTCTAAATACAACATGGTTTGTAGTAGCTCTTTAAAACTTAACAAAAGAAAGGAGTTCTCTGTTTTGTCTCTATGGTTTGTTTCCACTTCAAGTAGCCCAAGTCACAAACGGTGGAAAAGCACTTTCATTGAGTGGGGTTGCCAAGCTTCTAAGAAATAACGAGTTTCCGAAATACCAGCAAATATTTTTTCACGCAATCTTGATGACACTTGGTGGTAATGATCACTACACAAATCCCACTTGGCTCAGCAAATTTTGTTCTTCTAGGTTGAAGCGGTCGTCTACATTAGCAGTTTTATATTTAGGTTTCACTCTGTTCTCTGCTATATAGATAGATGAATTTGGAACTCTAAATCCAACATGGTTTGTAGTGGCTCCTTGATACTTGACAAAAAATTGGAGTTCTCATTTTTTCTCTATGGTTTGTTTCCTCTTCAAGTAGCCCTCGGCACAGACGGTGGAAATGCACTTTCATTGAGAGGGGTTGCCAAGCTTCCAAGAAATTACCAGTTTCCGAAATACCAGCAAATATTTTTTCACCCAATCTTGATGATACTTGGTGGTAATGATCGGTACACAAATCCCACTTGACTCACCAAATTTTGTTCTTCTAGGTTGATGCGTTCGTTATCAGTAGCAGTTTTTATTTTTAGGTTTCACTCTTGTCTCTCCTATATGGATAGATGAATTTGGAACTCAAATCCAACATGGTTTGTAGTAGGTCTTTGAAACTTGACAAAATAAAGGAGTTCTCAGTTTTGTCTCTATGGTTTGTTTCCTCTTCAAGTAGCCCTGACACAGACGGTGGAAAAGCACTTTCATTGAGCGGGGTTGCCAAGCTTCTAAGAAATAACAAGTATCCGAAATACCAGCAAATATTTTTTCACCCAATGTTGATGATACTTGGTGGTCATGATCAGTACACAATTCCCACTTTTCTCACCAAATTTTGTTCTTCTAGGTTGAAGCGTTCGTCTACAGTAGTAGTTTTTATATTTAGGTTTCACTCCGTTCTCTGCTATATAGATAGATGAATTTGGAACTCTAAATCCAACATGGTTTGTAGTAGCTCTTTGAAACTTGACAAAATAAAGGAGTTCTCGGTTTTGTCTCTATGATTTGTTTCCGTTTCAAGTAGCCCTAAGCAGAGACTGTGGAAAAGCACTTTCATTGAGTGGGGTTGCCAAGCTTCTAAGAAATAACGAGTTGCCGAAATACCAGAAAATATTTTTTCACCCAATCTTGATGATAGTTAGGGGTGAAGATCGGTACATAAATCCCACTTGGCTCACCAAATTTTGTTCTTCTAGGTTGAAGCGTTCGTCTACAGTAGCAGTTTTTATATTTAGGTTTCACTCTGTTCTCTGCTATATAGAGAGATGAATTTGGAACTCTAAATCCAATATGGTTTGTAGTAGCTCTTTGAACCTTGACAAAATATAGGAGTTCTCAGTTTTGTCTCTATGGTTTTCTTTCCTCTTCAAGTAGCCCTAGGCAGAGATGGTGGAACAGCACTTTCATTGAGAGGGGTTGCCAAGCTTCTGAGAAATAACGAGTTTCCGAAATACCAGCAAATATTTTTTCACCCAATCTTGATGATACTTGGTGGTAAGAACAAGTACACAAATCCCACTTGGCTCACCAAATTTTGTTCTTCTAGGTTGAAGCATTCGTCTACATTAGCAGTTTTTATTTTTAGGTTTTACTCTGTTCTCTCCTATATAGGTAGATGAATTTGGAACTCTAAATCCAACATGGTTTGTAGTAGCTCTTTGAAACTTGACAAAATAATCGAGTTCTCGGTTTTGTCTCTATGATTTGTTTCCGTTTCAAGTAGCCCTAAGCATGGACTGTGGAAAAGCACTTTCATTGAGAGGGGTTGCCAAGCTTCTAAGAAATAACGAGTTTCCGAAATACCAGAAAATATTTTTTCACGCAATCTTGATGATACATGGTGGTAATGATCAGTACACAAATCCCACTTGGCTCACCAAATTTTGTTCTTCTAGGTTGAATTTTTCATCTACAGTAGCAGTTTTTATATTTAGGTTTCACTCTGTTCTCTGCTATATAGAGAGATGAATTTGGAACTCTAAATACAACATGGTTTGAAGTAGGTCTTTGAAATTTGACAAAAGAAAGAGTTCTCAGTTTTTTCTCTATAGTTTGTTTCCTCTTCAATTAGCCCTAGGCACCGACGGTGGAAAAGCACTTTCATTGAGAGGGGTTGCCAAACTTCTAAGAAATAACGAGGTTCCGAAATACCAGCAAATATTCTTTCACCCAAGTTTGATGATACGTGGTGGCAATGATCTGTACACAAATCTCACTTGGCTCACCAAATTTTGTTCTTCTAGGTTGAAGCGTTCGTCTACAGTAGCAGTTTTTATATTTAGGTTTCACTCTGTTTCTCTGCTATATAGATAGATGAATTGGAACTCTAAATACAACATGGTTTGTAGTAGCTCTTTAAAACTTAACAAAAGAAAGGAGTTCTCTGTTTTGTCTCTATGGTTTGTTTCCACTTCAAGTAGCCCAAGTCACAAACGGTGGAAAAGCACTTTCATTGAGTGGGGTTGCCAAGCTTCTAAGAAATAACGAGTTTCCGAAATACCAGCAAATATTTTTTCACGCAATCTTGATGACACTTGGTGGTAATGATCACTACACAAATCCCACTTGGCTCAGCAAATTTTGTTCTTATCTAGGTTGAAGCGGGTCTACATTAGCAGTTTTTATATTTAGGTTTCACTCTGTTCTCTGCTATATAGATAGATGAATTTGGAACTCTAAATCCAACATGGTTTGTAGTGGCTCCTTGATACTTGACAAAAAATTGGAGTTCTCATTTTTTCTCTATGGTTTGTTTCCTCTTCAAGTAGCCCTCGGCACAGACGGTGGAAATGCACTTTCATTGAGAGGGGTTGCCAAGCTTCCAAGAAATTACCAGTTTCCGAAATACCAGCAAATATTTTTTCACCCAATCTTGATGATACTTGGTGGTAATGATCGGTACACAAATCCCACTTGACTCACCAAATTTTGTTCTTCTAGGTTGATGCGTTCGTTATCAGTAGCAGTTTTTATTTTTAGGTTTCACTCTTGTCTCTCCTATATGGATAGATGAATTTGGAACTCAAATCCAACATGGTTTGTAGTAGGTCTTTGAAACTTGACAAAATAAAGGAGTTCTCAGTTTTGTCTCTATGGTTTGTTTCCTCTTCAAGTAGCCCTGACACAGACGGTGGAAAAGCACTTTCATTGAGAGGGGTTGCCAAGCTTCTAAGAAATAACAAGTATCCGAAATACCAGCAAATATTTTTTCACCCAATGTTGATGATACTTGGTGGTCATGATCAGTACACAATTCCCACTTTTCTCACCAAATTTTGTTCTTCTAGGTTGAAGCGTTCGTCTACAGTAGTAGTTTTTATATTTAGGTTTCACTCCGTTCTCTGCTATATAGATAGATGAATTTGGAACTCTAAATCCAACATGGTTTGTAGTAGCTCTTTGAAACTTGACAAAATAAAGGAGTTCTCGGTTTTGTCTCTATGATTTGTTTCCGTTTCAAGTAGCCCTAAGCAGAGACTGTGGAAAAGCACTTTCATTGAGTGGGGTTGCCAAGCTTCTAAGAAATAACGAGTTGCCGAAATACCAGAAAATATTTTTTCACCCAATCTTGATGATAGTTAGGGGTGAAGATCGGTACATAAATCCCACTTGGCTCACCAAATTTTGTTCTTCTAGGTTGAAGCGTTCGTCTACAGTAGCAGTTTTTATATTTAGGTTTCACTCTGTTCTCTGCTATATAGAGAGATGAATTTGGAACTCTAAATCCAATATGGTTTGTAGTAGCTCTTTGAACCTTGACAAAATATAGGAGTTCTCAGTTTTGTCTCTATGGTTTCTTTCCTCTTCAAGTAGCCCTAGGCAGAGATGGTGGAAAAGCACTTTCATTGAGAGGGGTTGCCAAGCTTCCAAGAAATTACGAGTTTCCGAAATACCAGCAAATATTTTTTCACCCAATCTTGATGATACTTGGTGGTAAGAACAAGTACACAAATCCCACTTGGCTCAACAAATTTTGTTCTTCTAGGTTGAAGCATTCGTCTACAGTAGCAGTTTTTATTTTTAGGTTTTACTCTGTTCTCTCCTATATAGGTAGATGAATTTGGAACTCTAAATCCAACATGGTTTGTAGTAGCTCTTTGAAACTTGAAAAAATAAAGGAGTTCTCAGTTTTGTCTCTATGGTTTGTTTCCTCTTCAAGTACCCCTAGGAACAGACTGTGGAAAAGCACTTTCATTGAGTGGGGTTGCCAAGCTTCTAAGAAATAACGAGTTTCCGAAATACCAGAAAATATTTTTTCACGCAATCTTGATGATACATGGTTGTAATTATCAGTACACAAATCCCACTTGGCTCACCAAATTTGGTTCTTCTAGGTTGAATTTTTCATCTACAGTAGCAGTTTTTATATTTAGGTTTCACTCTGTTCTCTGCTATATAGAGAGATGAATTTGGAACTCTAAATACAACATGGTTTGTAGTATGTCTTTGAAATTTGACAAAAGTAAGGAGTTCTCAGTTTTTTCTCTATGGTTTGTTTCCTCTTCAATTAGCCCTAGGCACCGACGGTGGAAAAGCACTTTCATTGAGAGGGGTTGCCAAACTTCTAAGAAATAACGAGTTTCCGAAATACCAGCAAATATTTTTTCACCCAAGTTTGATGATACGTGGTGGTAATGATCTGTACACAAATCTCACTTGGCTCACCAAATTTTGTTCTTCTAGGTTGAAGCGTTCGTCTACAGTAGCAGTTTTTATATTTAGGTTTCACTCTGTTCTCTGCTATATAGATAGATGAATTTGGAACTCTAAATACAACATGGTTTGTAGTAGCTCTTTAAAACTTGACAAAAGAAAGGAGTTCTCTGTTTTATCTCTATGGTTTGTTTCCACTTCAAGTAGCCCAAGTCACAAACGTTGGAAAAGCACTTTCATTGAGTGGGGTTGCCAAGCTTCTAAGAAATAACGAGTTTCCGAAATACCAGCAAATATTTTTTTCACGCAATCTTGATGACACTTGGTGGTAATGATCACTACACAAATCCCACTTGGCTCAGCAAATTTTCTTCTTCTATGTGGAAGCGTTCGTCTACATTAGCAGTTTTTATATTTAGGTTTCACTCTGTTCTCTGCTATATAGATAGATGAATTTGGAACTCTAAATCCAACATGGTTTGTAGTGGCTCCTTGATACTTGACAAAAAAAAGGAGTTCTTATTTTTTCTCTATGGTTTGTTTCCTCTTCAAGTAGCCCTCGGCACAGACGGTGGAAATGCACTTTCATTGAGAGGGGTTGCCAAGCTTCCAAGAAATTACCAGTTTCCGAAATACCAGCAAATATTTTTTCACCCAATCTTGATGATACTTGGTGGTAATGATCGGTACACAAATCCCACTTGACTCACCAAATTTTGTTCTTCTAGGTTGATGCGTTCGTTATCAGTAGCAGTTTTTATTTTTAGGTTTCACTCTTGTCTCTCCTATATGGATAGATGAATTTATAACTCAAATCCAACATGGTTTGTAGTAGGTCTTTGAAACTTGACAAAATAAAGGAGTTCTCTGTTTTGTCTCTATGGTTTGTTTCCTCTTCAAGTAGCCCTGGCACAGACGGTGGAAAAGCACTTTCATTGAGCGGGGTTGCCAAGCTTCTAAGAAATTACGAGTATCCGAAATACCAGCAAATATTTTTTCACCCAATGTTGATGATACTTGGTGGTCATGATCAGTACACAATTCCCACTTTTCTCACCAAATTTTGTTCTTCTATGTTGAAGCGTTCGTCTACAGTAGCAGTGTTTATATTTAGGGTTCACTCTGTTCTCTCCTATATAGACAGATGAATTTGGAACTCTAAATCCAATATGGTTTGTAGTAGCTCTTTGAAACTTGACAAAACAAAGGAGTTCTCAGTTTTGTCTCATGGTTTGTTTCTTCTTCAAGGAGCCCTAAGCATAGACTGTGGAAAAGCACTTTCATTGAGAGGGGTTCCCAAGCTTCTAAGAAATAACGAGTTTCCGAATTACCAGCATATATTTTCTCACCCAGTCTTGATGATACTTGGTGGTGAAGATCGGTACACAAATCCCACTTGGCTCACCAAATTTTATTCTTCTAGGTTGAAGCGTTCGTATACAGTAGCAGTTTGTATATTTAGATTTCACTCAGTTCTCTCCTAATATAGATAGATGAATTTGAACTCTAAGTCCAATATGGTTTGTAGTAGATGTTTGAAACTTGACAAAATAAAGGAGTTCTCAGTTTTGTCTTTTTGATTTGTTTCCTCTTCAAGCAGCCCTATGCAGAGACTGTGGAAAAGCACTTTCATTGACAGGGTTTGCAAGCTTCTAAGAAATAACGTGTTTCCAATATACCAGCAAATATTTTTTATCCAACGTTGATGATACTTGGTGGTAATGATCAGTACACAAATCCCACTTGGCTGACTAAATTTTGTCTTCTAGGTTGAAGCGTTCGTTACTGTAGCAGTTTTTATATTTAGGTTTCCCTCTGTTCTCTCCTATATAGATAGATGAATTTGGAACTCTAAATCCAACATGGTATGCAGTACCTCTTTGAAACTTGACAAAATAAAGTAGTTCTCAGTTTTGTCTCTAATATTTGTTTCCGTTTCAAGTAGCCCTAACCAGGGACTGTTCAAAAGCACTTTCATTGAGAGGTGTTGCCAAGCTTCTAAGAAATAACGAGTTTCCGAAATACCAGCAAATATTTTTTCACCCAATCTTGATGATACTTGGTGGTAAGAAGAAGTACACAAATCCCACTTGGCTCACCAAATTTTGTTCTTCTAGGTTGAAGCATTCGTCTACAGTAGCAGTTTTTATTTTTATTTTTTACTCTGTTCTCTCCTATATAGGTAGATGAATTTGGAACTCTAAATCCAACATGGTTTGTAGTAGGTTTTTGATACTTGACAAAATAAAGGAGTTCTCAGTTTTGTCTCTATGGTTTGTTTCTTCTTCAAGTAGCCCTGGTAGAGACGGTGGAAAAGCACTTTCATTGAGCGAGGTTGCCAAGCTTCTAAGAAATAACGAGTATCCGAAATACCAGCAAATATTTTTTGACCCAATGTTGATGATACTTGGTGGTCATGATCAGTACACAATCCCCACTTTTCTCACCAAATTTTGTTCTTCTAGGTTGAAGCGTTCGTCTACAGTAGTAGTTTTTTATTTAGGTTTCACTCCGTTCTCTGCTATATAGATAGATGAATTTGGAACTCTAAATCCAACATGGTTTGTAGTAGCTCTTTGAAACTTGACAAAATAAAGGAGTTCTCGGTTTTGTCTCTATGATTTGTTTCCGTTTCAAGTAGCCCTAAGCAGAGACTGTGGAAAAGCACTTTCATTGAGAGGGGTTGCCAAGCTTCTAAGAAATAACGAGTTTCCGAAATACCAGCAAATATTTTTTCACCCAATCTTGATGATACTTAGGAGTGAAGATCGGTACACAAATCCCACTTGGCTCACCAAATTTTGTTCTACTAGGTTGAAGCGTTCGTCTACAGTAGCAGTTTTTATATTTAGGTTTCACTCTGTTCTCTGCTATATAGATAGATGAATTTGGAACTCTAAATCCAACATGGTTTGTAGTAGGTCTTTGAAACTTGACAAAATAAAGGAGTTCTCAGTTTTGTCTCTATGGTTTGTTTCCTCTTCAAGTAGCCCTAGGCACAGATGGTGGAAAAGCACTTTCATTGAGCGGGGTTGCCAAGCTTCTAAGAAATAACGAGTATCCGAAATACCAGCAAATATTTTTTCACCCAATCTTGATGATACGTGGTGGTAATGACAAGTCCACAAATCCCACTTGACTCACCAAATTATGTTCTTCTAAGTTGAAGCGTTCGTTTACAGTAGTAGTTTTTATTTTTAGGTTTCACTCTGTTCTCTGCTATATAGAGAGATGAATTTGGAACTCTAAATCCAACATGGTTTGTAGTAGCTCTTTGAAACTTGACAAAAGAAAGAAGTTCTCAGTTTTGTCTCTATGGTTTGTTTCTTCTTCAAGGAGCCCTAAGCACAGACGATGGAAAAGCACTTTCATTGAGAGGGGTGGCCAAGCGTCTAAGAAATAACGAGTTTCCTAAATACCAGCAAATATTTTTTCACCCAATATTCATGATACTTGGTGGTATTGATCGGTACAAAAACCCCACTTGGCTCACCAAATTTTGATCACCTAGGTTAAAGCGTTCGTCTACAGTAGCAGTTTTTATATTTAGGTTTCCCTCTGTTCTCTCCTATATATATAGATGAATGTGGAACTCTACATCCAACATGGTTTGCAGTAGCTCTTTGAAACTTGACAAAATAAAGCAGTTCTCAGTTTTGTCTCTATGTTTTGTTTCCTCTTTAAGTAGTCCTAGGCACAGACTGTGGAAAAGCACGTTCATTGAGAGGGGTTACCAGGCTTCCAAGAAAAAACGAGTTTCCGAAATAGCATCAAATATTTTTTCACCGAATCTTGATGATACTTGGTGGTAATGATCGGTACACAAATCCCACTTGGCTCACCAAATTTTGTTCTTCAAGGTTGAAGCGTTCGTCTACAGTAGCAATTTTTATATTTAGGTTTCACTCTGTTCTCTCCTACATAGACTGATGTATTTGGAACTCTAAATCCAACATGGTTTGTCGTAGCTCTTTGAAACTTGAAAAATAAAGTAGTTCTCAGTTTTGTCTCCATGTTTTGTGTCCTCTTCATGTAGTCCTAGGCACTGACTGTGGAAAAGCACTTTCATTGAAAGGGGTTGCCAAGCTTCCAAGAAATTATGAGTTTCCGAAATACCAGCAAATATTTTTGCACCCATGGTTGATGATACATGGTGATAATGATCGGTACACAAATCCCACTTGGCTCACCAAATTTTGTTCATCTAGGTTGAAGCGTTCGTCTACAGTAGCAGTTTTTATATTTAGGTTTCCCTCTGTTCTCTCCCATATAGATAGATGAATTTGGAACTCTAAATCCAACATGGTTTGCAGTAGCTCTTTGAAACTTGACAAAATATAGAAGTTCTCAGTTTTGTCTCTATGGTTTGCTTCCTCTTCAAGTAGCCCTAGGAACAGACAGTGGAAAAGCACTTTCAATGAGAGGGGTTGCCAAGCTTCTAAGAAATAACGAGTTTCCGAAATAGCAGCAAACATTTTTTCACACAATCTTGATGATACTTGGTGATAAGAACAAGTACACAAATCCCACTTGGCTCACCAAATTTTGTTCTTCTAGGTTGAAGCATTCGTCTACAGTAGCAGTTTTTATTTTTAGGTTTCACTCTGTTCTCTCCTATATTGATAGATGAATTTGGAACTCTAAATCCAACATGGTTTGTAGTCACTCTTTGAAACTTGAGAAAATAAAGGATTTTTCAGTTTTGTCTCTATGATTTGTTTTCGTTTCATGTAGCCCTAAGCAACGACTGTGGAAAAGCACTTTCATTGAAAGGGGTTGCCAAGCTTCTAAGAAATAACGAGTTTCCGAAATACCAGCAAATATTTTTTCACCCAATGTTGATGAAACGTGGTGGTAATGACAAGTACACAAATCCCACTTGGCTCACCAAAATTTATTCTTCTAGGTTGAAGCGTTAGTTTACAGTAGCAGTTTTTATTTTTAGGTTTCACTCTGTTCTCTCCTATATAGATAGATGAATTTGGAACTCTGAATCCAACATGGTTTGTAGTAGCTCTTTGAAATTTGACAAAATAAAAAAGTTCTTAGTTTTGTCTCTATGATTTGTATCCTCTTCAAGTAGCCCTAGGCACAGACGGTGGAAAAGCACTTTCATTGAGAGGGGTTGCCAAGCTTCTAAGAAATTATGAATTAACGAAATACCAGCAAATATTTTTTCACCGAATCGTTATGATACTTTGTGTTAATGATCGGTACACTAATCCCACTTGGCTCACCAAATTTTGTTCTTCTAGGTTGAAGCGTTCGTCTACTGTAGCAGTTTTTATATTTAGATTTCCCTCTGTTCTCTCCTATATAGATAGATGAATTTGGAACTCTAAATCCAACATGGTTTGCAGTACCTCTTTGAAACTTGACAAAATAAAGGAGTTCTCAGTTTTGTCCCTATGGTTTGTTTCCTCTTCAAGTAGCCCAGGCAGCCACGGTGGAAAAGCACTTTCATTGAGAGGGTTTGACAAATTTCTAAGATATAACGAGTTTCCGAAATACCAGCAAATATTTTTTCACCCAATGTTGATGATACTTGGTGGTAATGATCAGTACACAAGTCCCACTTGGCTCACCAAATTTTGTTCTTCTAGGTTGAAGCTTTCATCTACCTTAGCAGTTTTTATATTTAGATTTCCCTCTGTTCTCTCCTATATAGATAGATGAATTTGGAACTCTAAATCCAACATGGTTTGCAGTAGCTCTTTGAAACTTGACAAAATAAAAGAGTTCTCAGTTTTGTCTCGATCGTTTTGTTTCGTCTTCAAGTAGTCCTAGGCACAGACTGTGGAAAAGCACTTTCATTGAGAGCTTCTAAGAACTAACGAGTTTCCGAAATACCAGCAAATATATTTTTATCGAATCTTGATGATACTTGGTGGTAATGATCAGTTTACAAATCACACTTAGCTCACCAAATTTTGTTCTTCTAGTTTGAAGCGTTCTTTTACAGTAGCAGTTTTTATATTTAGGTTTTATTCTGTTCTCCCCTATGTAGACAGATGAACTTGGAACTCTAAATCCAATATCGTTTGTAGTAGCTCTTTGAAACTTGACAAAATAAAGGAGTTCTCAGTTTTGTCTCTATAATTTTGTTTCCGCTTCAAGTAACCGTAAGCAGAGACTGTGGAAAAGCACTTTCATTGAGAGGGGTTGCCAAGCTTCCAACAAATTATGAGTTTCCGAAATACCAGCAAATATTTTTTCACCCAATCTTGATGATACTTGGTGGTAATGATTGGTACACAAATCCCACTTGGCTCACCAAATTTTGTTCTTCTAGGTTGAAGTGTTCGTCTTCAGTAGCAGTTTCTATATTTAGGTTTCACTCTATTCTCTGCTATGTAGATAGATGAATTTGGAACACTAAATCTAACATGGTTTGTAGTAGCTCTTTGAAACTTGAGAAAATAAAGGAGTTCTCAGGTTTGTCTCTATGGTTTGTTTCCTCTTCAAGTAGCCCTAGGCACAGACGGTGGAAAAGCACTTTCATTGAGAGGGTTTGCCAAGCTTCTAAGAAATAACGATTTCCAAAATATTAGCAAATATTTTTTCACCCAATGTTGATGATTCTTGGTGGTAATGATCAGTACCCAAATCCCACTTGGCTCACCAAATTTTGTTCTTTTAGGTTGAAGCGTTCGTTTACTGTAGCAGTTTTTATATTTAGGTTTCCCTCTATTCTCTCCTATATAGATAGATGAATTTGGAACTCTACATCCAACATGGTTTGCAGTAGCTCTTTGAAACTTGAAAAAATAAAGTAGTTCTCCCTTTTGTCTCTATGTTTTGTTTCCTCTTAAAGTAGACCTAGGCACAGACTGTGTAAAAGCACTTTCATTGAGAGGGGTTGCCAAGCTTCTAAGAAATAAAGAGTTTCCGAAATACCAGCAAATATTTTTTCACCGAATCTTGATGATACTTGTTGGTAATGATCAGTACACAAATCCAACTTGGCTCACCAAATTCTGTTCTTCTAGGTTGAATCGTTCGTTTACAGTAGCATTTTTTATTTTTAGGTTTCACTCTGTTCTCTGCTATATAGATAGATGAATTTGGAACTCTAAATCCAAAATGGTTTGAAGTAGTTCTTTGAAACTTGACAGAATAAAGGTGTTCTCAGTTTTGTCTCAGTGGTTTGTTTCCCTTTCAAGTACTCCTAGAAACAGACTGTGGAAAAGCACTTTCTTTGAGTGGGGTTGCCACGCTTCTAAGAAATAAGGAGTTTCCGAAATACCAGCAAATATTTTTTCACGCAATCTTGATGACACATGGTGGTAATGATCAGTAAGCAAATCCCACTTGGCTGACCAAATTTTGTTTTTCTAGGTTGAAGCGTTCGTCTACAGTATCAGTTTTTATATTTAGGTTTCACTCTGTTCTCTCCTATATAGATAGATGAATTTGGAACTCTAAATCCAACATGGTTTGCAGTACCTCTTTGAAACTTGACAAAATAAAGGAGTTCTCAGTTTTGTCCCTATGGTTTGTTTCCTCTTCAAGTAGCCCAGGCACCAACGGTGGAAAAGCACTTTATTTGAGAGGGGTTGACAAACTTCTCAGATATAACGAGTTTCCGAAATACCAGCAAATATTTTTTCACCCAATTTTGATGATACTTGGTGGTAATGATCAGTACACAATTTCCACTTGGCTCACCAAATTTTGTTCTTCTAGGTTGAAGCGTTCATCTACCTTAGCAGTTTTTATATTTAGATTTCCCACTGTTCTCTCCTATATAGATAGATGAATTTGGAACTTTAAATCCAACATGGTTTGCAGTAGCTCTTTGAAACTTGACAAAATAAAGGAGTTCTCAGTTTGGTCTCGATGGTTTTGTTTCCTCTTCAAGTAGTCCTAGGCACAGACTGTGGAAAAGCACTTTCATTGAGAGCTTCTAAGAACTAACGAGTTTTCGAAATACCAGCAAATATATTTTTATCGAATCTTGATGATACTTGGTGGTAATGATCAGTTCACAAATCCCACTTGGCTCACCAAATTTTGTTCTTCTAGGTTGAAGCGTTCTTTTACAGTAGCAGTTTTTATATTTAGGTTTTATTGTGTTCTCCCCTATGTAGACAGATGAATTTGGAACTCTAAATCCAATATCGTTTGTAGTAGCTCTTTGAAACTTGACAAAATAAAGGAGTTCTCAGTTTTGTCTCTATAATTTTGTTTCCGCTTCAAGTAACCCTAAGCAGAGACTGTGGAAAAGCACTTTCATTGAGAGGGGTTGCCAAGCTTCCAACAAATTATGAGTTTCCGAAATACCAGCAAATATTTTTTCACCCAATCTTGATGATACTTGGTGGTAATGATCGGTACACAAATCCCACTTGGCTCACCAAATTTTGTTCTTCTAGGTTGAAGTGTTCGTCTTCAGTAGCAGTTTCTATATTTAGGTTTCACTCTATTCTCTGCTATGTAGATAGATGAATTTGGAACACTAAATCCAACATGGTTTGTAGTAGCTCTTTGAAACTTGAGAAAATAAAGGAGTTCTCAGGTTTGTCTCTATGGTTTGTTTCCTCTTCAAGTAGCCCTAGGCACAGACGGTGGAAAAGCACTTTCATTGAGAGGGTTTGCCAAGCTTCTAAGAAATAACGAATTTCCAAAATACTAGCAAATATTTTTTCACCCAATGTTGATGATTCTTGGTGGTAATGATCAGTACCCAAATCCCACTTGGCTCACCAAATTTTGTTCTTCTAGGTTGAAGCGTTCGTTTACTGTAGCAGTTTTTATATTTAGGTTTCCCTCTATTCTCTCCTATATAGATAGATGAATTTGGAACTCTACATCCAACATGGTTTGCAGTAGCTCTTTGAAACTTGAAAAAATAAAGTAGTTCTCCGTTTTGTCTCTATGTTTTGTTTCCTCTTAAAGTAGACCTAGGCACAGACTGTGGAAAAACACTTTCATTGAGAGGGCTTGCCAAGCTTCTAAGAAATAAAGAGTTTCCGAAATACCAGCAAATATTTTTTCACCGAATCTTGATGATACTTGTTGGTAATGATCAGTACACAAACCAACTTGGCTCACCAAATTGTGTTCTTCTAGGTTGAATCGTTCGTTTACAGTAGCATTTTTTATTTTTAGGTTTCACTCTGTTCTCTGCTATATAGATTGATGAATTTGGAACTCTAAATCCAAAATGGTTTGAAGTAGCTCTTTGAAACTTGACAGAATAAAGGTGTTCTCAGTTTTGTCTCAGTGGTTTGTTTCCCTTTCAAGTACCCCTAGAAACAGTCTGTGGAAAAGCACTTTCTTTGAGTGGGGTTGCCAAGCTTCTAAGAAATAAGGAGTTTCCGAAATACCAGCAAATATTTTTTCACGCAATCTTGATGACACATGGTGGTAATGATCAGTAAGCAAATCCCACTTGGCTGACCAAATTTTGTTCTTCTAGGTTGAATCGTTCGTCTACAGTATCAGTTTTTATATTTAGGTTTCACTCTGTTCTCTCCTATATAGATAGATGAATTTGGAAATCTAAATCCAACATGGTTTGCAGTAGCTCTTTGAAACTTGACAAAATAAAGGAGTTCTCAGTTTTGTCTCGATGGTTTTGTTTCCTCTTCAAGTAGTCCTAGGCACAGACTGTGGAAAAGCACTTTCATTGAGAGCTTCTAAGAACTAACGAGTTTCCGAAATACCAGCAAATATATTTTTATCGAATCTTGATGATACTTGGTGGTAATGATCAGTTTACAAATCCCACTTGGCTCACCAAATTTTGTTCTTCTAGGTTGAAGCGTTCTTTTACAGTACCAGTTTTTATATTTAGGTTTTATTCTGTTCTCCCCTATGTAGACAGATGAATTTGGAACTCTAAATCCAATATCGATTTTAGTAGCTCTTTGAAACTTGACAAAATAAAGGAGTTCTCAGTTTTGTCTCTATAATTTTCTTTCCGCTTCAAGTAACCGTAAGCAGAGACTGTGGAAAAGCACTTTCATTGAGAGGGGTTGCCAAGCTTCCAACAAATTATGAGTTTCCGAAATACCAGCAAATATTTTTTCACCCAATCTTGATGATACTTGGTGGTAATGATCAGTACACAAATCCCACTTGGCTCACCAAATTTTGTTCTTCTAGTTTGAAGTGTTCGTCTTCAGTAGCAGTTTCTATATTTAGGTTTCACTCTATTCTCTGCTATGTAGATAGATGAATTTGGAACACTAAATCCAACATGGTTTGTAGTAGCTCTTTGAAACTTGAGAAAATAAAGGAGTTCTCAGGTTTGTCTCTATTTTTTGTTTCCTCTTCAAGTAGCCCTAGGCACAGACGGTGGAAAAGCACTTTCATTGAAAGGGTTTGCCAAGCTTCTAAGAAATAACGAATTTCCAAAATACTAGCAAATATTTTTTCACCCAATGTTGATGATTCTTGGTGGTAATGATCAGTACCCAAGTCCCACTTGGCTCACCAAATTTTGTTCTTCTAGGTTGAAGCGTTCGTTTACTGTAGCAGTTTTTATATTTAGGTTTCCCTCTGTTCTCTCCTATATAGATAGATGAATTTGGAACTCTACATCCAACATGGTTTGCAGTAGCTCTTTGAAACTTGAAAAAATAAAGTAGTTCTCCCTTTTGTCTCTATGTTTTGTTTCCTCTTCAAGTAGACCTAGGCACAGACTGTGTAAAAGCACTTTCATTGAGAGGGGTTGCCAAGCTTCTAAGAAATAAAGAGTTTCCGAAATACCAGCAAATATTTTTTCACCCAATCTTGGTGATACTTGTTGGTAATGATCAGTACACAAATCCAACTTGGCTCACCAAATTTTGTTCTTCTAGGTTGAATCGTTCATTTACAGTAGCAGTATTTATTTTTAGGTTTCACTCTATTCTCTGCTATATAGATAGATGAATTTGGAACTCTAAATCCAAAATGGTTTGTAGTAGCTCTTTGAAACTTGACAGAATAAAGGTGTTCTCAGTTTTGTCTCACTGGTTTGTTTCCCTTTCAAGTACCCCTAGAAACAGACTGTGGAAAAGCACTTTCATTGAGTGGGTTTGCCAAGCTTCTAAGAAATAACGAGTTTCCGAAATACCAGCAAATATTTTTTCACGCAATCTTGATGACACATGGTGGTAATGATCAGTAAGCAAATCCCACTTGGCTCACCAAATTTTGTTCTTCTAGGTTGAAGCGTTCGTCTACAGTAGCAGTTTTTATATTTAGGTTTCACTCTGTTCTCTCCTATATAGATAGATGAATTTGGAACTCTAAATCAAATATGGTTTGTAGTAGCCGTTTGAAACTTGACAAAGTAAAGGAGTTCTCAGTTTTGTCTCTATGATTTGTTTCCGCTTCATGTAGCCCTAAGCAGAGACTGTGGAAAAGCACTTTCATTGAGAGGGGTTGCCAAGCTTCTAAGAAATAAGGAGTTTCTGAAATACCAGCAAATATTTTTTCACCCAATGTTGATGATACTTGGTGGTGAGGATCGGTACACAAATCCCACTTGGCTCACCAAATTTTGTTCTTCTAGGTTGAAGCATTCGTTTACAGTAGCAGTTTTTATTTTTAGGTTTCACTCTGTTCTCTCCTATATAGATAGATGAATTTGGATCTCTAAATCCAACATGGTTTGTAGTAGCTCTTTGAAACTTGACAAAATAAAGGAGTTCTCAGTTTTGTCTCTATGATTTGTTTCCGCCTCAAGTTGCCCTAAGCAGAGACAGTGGAAAAGCACTTTCATTGAGAGGGGTTGCCAAGCTTCCAAGAAATTACCAGTTTCCACAATACCAGCAAATATTTATTCACCCAATTTTGATTATACTTGGTGGTAATGATCGGTACACATATCCCACTTGGCTCACCAAATTTTGTTCTTCTAGTTTGAAGCGTTCGTCTACAGTAGCAGTTTTATATTTAGGTTTCACTCTGTTCTCTGCTTTATAGATAGATAAATTTGGAACTCTAAATCCAACATGGTTTGTAGTAGTTCTTTGAAACTTGACAAAATAAAGGAGTTCTTTTTTTGTCTCTATGATTTGTTTTCTCTTCAAGTAGCCCTAGGCACAGACGGTGGTAAAGCACTTTCATTGAGAGGGGTTGCCAAGCTTCTAAGAAATTACGAATTACCGAAATACCAGCAAATATTTTTTGTCCCAATGTTGATGATACTTGGTGGTAATGATCAGTACACAAATCCCACTTGGCTCACCAAATTTTGTTCTTCTAGGTTGAAGCGTTCGTCTACAGTAGCAGTCTTTATATTTAGGTTTCCCTCTGTTCTCTCCTATATAGATAGATGAATTTGGAACTCTAAATCCAACATGGTTTGTAGTAGCTCTTTGAAAGTTGACAAAATAAAGAAGTTCTGAGTTTTGTCTCTATGATTTGTTTCCTCTTCAAGAAGCCCTAAGCAGAGACTGTGGAAAAGCACTTTCATTGAAAGGGGTTGCCAAGCTTCCAAAAAATTACGATTTTCCGAAATACCAACAAATATTTTCTCACCCAATCTTGATGATACCTGGTGGTAATGACAAGTACACAAATCCCACTTGGCTAACCAAATTTTGTTCTTCTAGATTGATGCGTTCGTTTACAGTAGCAGTTTTTATTTTTAGGTTTCACTCTGTTCTCTCCTATATAGATAGATGAATTTGGAACTTTAAATCCAACATGGTTTGTAGTAGCTCTTTGAAACTTGAGAAAATAAAGGAGTTCTCAGTTTTGTCTCTATGGTTTGTTTCCTCTTCAAGTAGCCCTAGGCACAGACTGTGGAAAAGCACTTTCATTGAGAGGGGTTGCCAAGCTTCTAAGAAATAAAGACTTTCCGAAATACCAACAAATATTTTTTCACCCAATCTTGATGATACTTGGTGGTGATGATCAGTACACAAATCCCACTTGGCTCAACAAATTTTGTTCTTCTAGGTTGAAGTGTTCATCTACAATAGCAATTTTTATATTTAAGATTCACTCTGTTCTATCCTATATACATAGATGAATATGGAACTCTAAATCCAATATGGTTTGTAGTAGCTCTTTGAAACTTGACAAAAGAAAGGAGTTCTCAGTTTTGTCTATATGATTTGTATCCGCTTCAACTATCCCTAAGCAGTGACATTGGAAAAGCACTTTCATTGAGAGGGGTTGCCAAGCTTCTAAAAAATAACGAGTTTCTGAAATACCAGCAAATATTTTTTTACCCAATCTTGATGATACTTGGTGGTGATGATCAGTACACAAATACCAATGGCTCACTAAATTTTGTTCTTCTAGGTTGAAGCGTTCGTTTACTGTAGCAGTTTTTATATTTAGGTTTCCCTCTATTCTCTCCTATATAGATAGATGAATTTGGAACTCTACATCCAACATGGTTTGCAGTAGCTCTTTGAAACTTGAAAAAATAAAGTAGTTCTCCGTTTTGTCTCTATGTTTTGTTTCCTCTTAAAGTAGACCTAGGCACAGACTGTGTAAAAGCACTTTCATTGAGAGGGGTTGCCAAGCTTCTAAGAAATAAAGAGTTTCCGAAATACCAGCAAATATTTTTTCACCCAATCTTGATGATACTTGTTGGTAATGATCAGTACACAAATCCAACTTGGCTCACCAAATTTTTTTCTTTTAGGTTGAATCGTTCGTTTACAGTAGCAGTTTTTGTTTTTAGGTTTCACTCTGTTCTCTGCTATATAGATAGATGAATTTGGAACTCTAATTCCAAAATGGGTTGTAGTAGCTCTTTGAAACTTGACAGAATAAAGGTGTTCTCAGTTTTGTCTCAGTGGTTTGTTTCCCTTTCAAGTACCCCTAGAAACAGACTGTGGAAAAGCACTTTCATTGAGTGGGGTTGCCAAGCTTCTAAGAAATAACGAGTTTCCGAAATACCAGCAAATATTTTTTCACGCAATCTTGATGACACATGGTGGTAATGATCAGTAAGCAAATCCCACTTGGCTGACCAAATTTTGTTCTTCTAGGTTGAAGCGTTCGTCTACAGTAGCAGTTTTTATATTTAGGTTTCACTCTGTTCTCTCCTATATAGATAGATGAATTTGGAACTCTAAACCAAATATGGTTTGTAGTAGCTCTTTGAAACTTGACAAAGTAAAGGAGTTCTCAGTTTTGTCTCTATGATTTGTTTCCGCTTCATGTAGCCCTAAGCAGAGACTGTGGAAAAGCACTTTCATTGAGAGGGGTTGCCAAGCTTCTAAGAAATAAGGAGTTTCTGAAATACCAGTAAATATTTTTTCACCCAATGTTGATGATACTTGGTGGTGAGGATCGGTACACAAATCCCACTTGGCTCACCAAATTTTGTTCTTCGAGGTTGAAGCGTTCGTCTAGAGTAGCAGTTTTTATTTTTAGGTTTCACTCTGTTCTCTCCTATATAGATAGATGAATTTGGATCTCTAAATCCAACATGGTTTGCAGTAGCTCTTTGAAACTTGACAAAATAAAAGAGTTCTCAGTTTTGTCTCTATGATTTGTTTCCGCCTCAAGTTGCCGTAAGCAGAGACTGTGGAAAAGCACTTTCATTGAGAGGGGTTGCCAAGCATCCAAGAAATTACGAGTTTCCGAAATACCAGCAAATATTTATTCACCCAATCTTGATTATACTTGGTGGTAATGATCGGTACACATATCCCACTTGGCTCACCAAATTTTGTTCTTCTAGGTTGAAGCGTTCGTCTACAGTAGCAGTTTTATATTTAGGTTTCACTCTGTTCTCTCCTATATAGATAGATGAATTTGGAACTCTAAATCCAACATGGTTTGTAGTAGATCTTTGAAACTTGACAAAATAAAGAAGTTCTCAGTTTTGTCTCTATGATTTGTTTCTTCTTCAAGAAGCCCTAAGCAGAGACTGTGGAAAAGCACTTTCATTGAAAGGGTTGCCAAGCTTCCAAAAAATTACGATTTTCCGAAATACCAGCAAATATTTTCTCACCCAATCTTGATGATACCTGGTGGTAATGACAAGTACACAAATCCCACTTGGCTAACCAAATTTTGTTCTTCTAGATTGATGCGCTCGTTTAGAGTAGCAGTTTTTATTTTTAGGTTTCACTCTGTTCTCTCCTATATAGATAGATGAATTTGGAACTCTAAATCCAACATGGTTTGTAGTAGCTCTTTGAAACTTGACAAAATAAAGGAGTTCTCAGTTTTGTCTATATGATTTGTTTCCGCTTCAACTAGCCCTAAGCAGTGACAGTGGAAAAGCACTTTCATTGAGAGGGGTTGCCAAGCTTCTAAAAAATAACGAGTTTCTGAAATACCAGCAAATATTTTTTTACCCAATCTTGATGATACTTGGTGGTGATGATCAGTACACAAATCCCAATGGCTCACTAAATTTTGTTCTTCTAGGTTGAAGTGTTCGTCGACAGTAGCAATTTTTATATTTAGCTTTCACTCTGTTCTCTCCTATATTGATAGATGAATTTGGAAGTCTAAATACAAGATGGTTTGTAGTAGCTCTTTGAAACTTGACAAAATAAAGGAGTTCTCAGTTTTGTCTCTATGATTTGTTTCCGCTTCAAGTAGCCCTAAGCAGTGACTGTGGAAAAGCACTTTCATTGAGAGGTGTGGCCAAGATTCTAAGAAATAACGAGTTTCCGAAATTCCAGCAAATATTTTTTCACCCAATCTTGATGATACTTGGTGGTAATGATCAGTACACAAATGCCAGTTGGCTCACCAAATTTTGTTCTTCTAGGTTGAAGCATTCGTCTTCAGTAGCAGTTTTTATGTTTAAGTTTCACTGTGTTCTCTGCTATATAGATAGATGAATTTGGAACTCTAAATTCGATGTGGTTTGTAGTGTCTCTTTGAAACTTGAAAAAATAAAGGAGTTCTCAGTTTTTTCTCTATGGATTGTTTCCTCTTCAAGTAGCCCTGGCACAGACTGTGGAAAAGCACTTTCATTGAGAGGGGTTGCCAAGCTTCTATGAAATAACGAATTTCCGAAATACCAGCAAATATTTTTTCACCCAATCCTGATGATACTTGGTGGTAAGGACAAGTACACAAATCCCACTCGGCTCACCAAATTTTGTTCTTCTAGGTTGAAGCATTCGTCTACAGAAGCAGTTTTTATTTTTAGGTTTCACTCTGTTCTCTCCTATATAGATACATGAATTTGGAACTCTAAATCCAACATGGTTTGTAGTAGCTCTTTGAAACTTGACAAAGTAAAGGAGTTCTCAGGTTTGTCTCTATGGTTTGTTTCCTCTTCAAGTAGCCCTAGGCACAGACGGTGGAAAAGCACTTTCATTGAGAGGGGTTGCCAAGCTTCCAAGAAATTACGATTTTCCGAAATACCAGCAAGTATTTTTTCACCCAATCTTGATGATACTGGGTGGTAATGATCGGTACACAAATCCCTCTTGACTCACCAAATTTTCTTCTTCAGGTTGTTGAGTTCGTTTTCAGTAGCAGTATTTATATTTAGGTTTCACTCTGTTCTCTCCTATATAGATAGATGAATTTGGAACTCTAAATCCAACATGGTTTGTAGTAGCTCTTTGAAACTTGACAAAATAAAGTAGTTCTCAGTTTTGTCTCTATGGTATGTTTCATCTTCAAATAGCCATGGCATAGACTGTGGAAAAGCACTTTCATTGAGAGGGGTTGGAACCTTCTAAGAAATAACGAGTTTCCGAAATACCAGCAAATATTTTTTCACCCAATCTTGATGATACTTGGTGATAAGAACAAGTACACAAATCCCACTTGGCTCACCAAATTTTGTTCTTCTAGGTTGAAGCATTCGTCTACAGTAGCAGTTTTTTATTATTAGGTTTCACTCTGTTCTCTCCTATATTGATAGATGAATTTGGAACTCGAAATCCAACATGTTTTGTAGTCGCTCTTTGAAACTTGAGAAAATAAAGGAGTTTTCAGTTTTGTCTCTACGATTTGTTTTCGTTTCATGTAGCCCTAAGCAACGACTGTGGAAAAGCACTTTCATTGAAAGGGGTTGCCAAGCTTCTAAGAAATAACGAGTTTCCGAAATACCAGCAAGTATTTTTTCTTTCACCCAATGTTGATGATACGTGGTGGTAATGACAAGTACACAAATCCCACTTGGCTCACCAAAATTTGTTCTTCTAGGTTGAAGCGTTAGTTTACAGTAGCAGTTTTTATTTTTTGGTTTCACTCTGTTCTCTCCTATATAGATAGATGAATTTGGAACTCTGAATCCAACATGGTTTGTAGTAGCTCTTTGAAAGTTGACAAAATAAAAAAGTTCTTAGTTTTGTCTCTATGATTTGTTTCCTCTTCAAGTAGCCCTAGGCACAGACGGTGGAAAAGCACTTTCATTGAGAGGGGTTGCCAAGCTTCTAAGAAATTATGAATGAACGAAAACCAGCAAATATTTTTTCACCGAATCTTTATGATACTTTGCGTTAATGATCAGTACACAAATCCCACTTGGCTCACCAAATTTTGTTCTTCTAGGTTGAAGCGTTCGTCTACTGTAGCAATTTTTATATTTAGATTTCACTCTGTTCTCTCCTATATAGATAGATGAATTTGGAACTCTAAATCCACCATGGTTTGCAGTACCTCTTTGAAACTTGACAAAATAAAGGAGTTCTCAGTTTTGTCTCTATGGTTTGTTTCCTCTTCAAGTAGCCCAGGCACCGACGGTGGAAAAGCACTTTCATTGAGAGGGGTTGACAAACTTCTAAGATATAACGAGTTTCCGAAATACCAGCAAATATTTTTTCACCCAATGTTGATGATACTTGGTGGTAATGATCAGTACACAAGTTCCACTTGGCTCACCAAATTTTGTTCTTCTAGGTTGAAGCGTTCATCTACCTTAGCAGTTTTTTATTTAGATTTCCCTCTGTTCTCTCCTATATAGATAGATGAATTTGGAACTCTAAATCCAACATGGTTTACAGTAGCTCTTTGAAAATGACAAAATAAAGGAGTTCTCAGTTTTGTCTCGATGGTTTTGTTTCCTCTTCAAGTAGTCCTAGGCACAGATTGTGGAAAAGCACTTTCATTGACAGCTTCTAATAACTAACGAGTTTCCGAAATACCAGCAAATATTTTTTTACCGAATCTTGATGATACTTGGTGGTAATGATCAGTTCACAAATCCCACTTGGCTCACCAAATTGTGTTCTTCTAGGTTGAAGCGTTCGTTTACAGTAGCAGTTTTTATATTTAGGTTTCATTCTGTTCTCCCCTATGTAGGCAGATGAATTTGGAACTCTAAATCCAATATCGTTTGTAGTAGCTCTTTAAAACTTGACAAAATAAAGGAGTTCTCAGTTTTGTCTCTATAATTTTGTTTCCGCTTCAAGTAACCCTAAGCAGAGACTGTGGAAAAGCACTTTCATTGAGAGGGGTTGCCAAGCTTCCAACAAATTATGAGTTTCTGAAATACCAGCAAATATTTTTTCACCCAATCTTGATGATACTTGGTGGAAATGATCGGTACACAAATCCCACTTGGCTCACCAAATTTTGTTCTTCTAGGTTGAAGTGTTCGTCTACAGTAGCAGTTTCTATATTTAGGTTTCACTTTATTCTCTGCTATGTAGATAGATGAATTTGGAACACTAAATCCAACATGGTTTGTAGTAGCTCTTTGAAACTTGAGAAAATAAAGGAGTTCTCAGGTTTGTCTCTATGGTTTGTTTCCTCTTCAAGTAGCCCTAGGCACAGACGGTGGAAAAGCACTTTCATTGAGAGGGTTTGCCAAGCTTCTAAGAAATAACGAATTTCCAAAATACTAGCAAATATTTTTTCACCCAATGTTGATGATTCTTGGTGGTAATGATCAGTACCCAAATCCCACTTGGCTCACCAAATTTTGTTCTTCTAGGTTGAAGCATTCGTTTACTGTAGCAGTTTTTATATTTAGGTTTCCCTCTGTTCTCTCCTATATAGATAGATGAATTTGGAACTCTACATCCAACATGGTTTGCAGTAGCTCTTTGAAACTTGAAAAAATAAAGTAGTTCTCCGTTTTGTCTCTATGTTTTGTTCCTCTTCAAGTAGACCTACGCACAGACTGTGTAAAAGCACTTTCATTGAGAGGGGTTGCCAAGCTTCTAAGAAATAAAGAGTTTCCGAAATACCAGCAAATATTTTTTCACCGAATCTTGATGATACTTGTTGGTAATGATCAGTACACAAATCCAACTTGGCTCACCAAATTTTGTTCTTCTTGGTTGAATCGTTCGTTTACAGTAGCAGTTTTTATTTTTAGGTTTCACTCTGTTCTCTCCTATATAGATAGATGAATTTGGAACTCTAAATCCAAAATGGTTTGTAGTAGCTCTTTGAAACTTGACAGAATAAAGGTGTTCTCAGTTTTGTCTATATGATTTGTTTCCGCTTCAACTAGCCCTAAGCAGTGACAGTGGAAAAGCACTTTCATTGAGAGGGGTTGCCAAGCTTCTAAAAAATAACGAGTTTCTGAAATACCAGCAAATATTTTTTTACCCAATCTTGATGATACTTGGTGGTGATGATCAGTACACAAATCCCAATGGCTCACTAAATTTTGTTCTTCTAGGTTGAAGTGTTCGTCGACAGTAGCAATTTTTATATTTAGCTTTCACTCTGTTCTCTCCTATATTGATAGATGAATTTGGAAGTCTAAATCCAACATGGTTTGTAGTAGCTCTTTGAAACTTGACAAAATAAAGGAGTTCTCAGTTTTGTCTCTATGATTTGTTTCCGCTTCAAGTAGCCCTAAGCAGTGACTGTGGAAAAGCACTTTCATTGAGAGGTGTGGCCAAGATTCTAAGAAATAACGAGTTTCCGAAATTCCAGCAAATATTTTTTCACCCAATCTTGATGATACTTGGTGGTAATGATCAGTACACAAATGCCAGTTGGCTCACCAAATTTTGTTTTTCTAGGTTGAAGCATTCGTCTACAGTAGCAGTTTTTATGTTTAAGTTTCACTCTGTTCTCTGCTATATAGATAGATGAATTTGGAACTCTAAATCCAATATGGTTTGTAGTGTCTCTTTGAAACTTGAAAAAATAAAGGAGTTCTCAGTTTTTTCTCTATGGATTGTTTCCTCTTCAAGTAGCCCTGGCACAGACTGTGGAAAAGCACTTTCATTGAGAGGGGTTGCCAAGCTTCTATGAAATAACGAATTTCCGAAATACCAGCAAATATTTTTTCACCCAATCCTGATGATACTTGGTGGTAAGGACAAGTACACAAATCCCACTCGGCTCACCAAATTTTGTTCTTCTAGGTTGAAGCATTCGTCTACAGAAGCAGTTTTTATTTTTAGGTTTCACTCTGTTCTCTCCTATATAGATACATGAATTTGGAACTCTAAATCCAACATGGTTTGTAGTAGCTCTTTGAAACTTGACAAAGTAAAGGAGTTCTCAGTTTTTTCTCTATGGATTGTTTTCGCTTCAAGTAGCCCAAAGCAGAGACGGTGAAAAGCACTTTCATTGAGATAGGTTTCCAATCTTCCAAGAATTTACGAGTTTCAGAAATTCCAGCAAATATTTTTTCACCCAATCTTGATGATACTTGGTGGTAATGATCGGTACACAAATCCCACATGGCTCACCAAATTTTGTTCTTCCAGGTTGATGCGTTCGTTTTCAGTAGCAGTATTTATTTTTAGGTTTCACTCTGTTCTCTCCTATATAGATAGATGAATTTGGAACTCTAATTCCAACATGGTTTGTAGTGGCTCTTTGAAACTTGACAAAATAAAGTAGTTCTCAGTTTTGTCTCTATGGTTTGTTTTTCTTCAAGTAGCCCTAGGCACAGACGTTGGAAAAGCACTTTCATTGAGAGGGGTTGCCAAGCTTCTAAGAAATAACAAATTTTTGAAACAGCAGCAAATATTTTTTCTCCCAATGTTGATTATACTTGGTGGTAATGATCATTACACAAATCCTACTTGGCTCACCAAATTTTGTTCTTCTAGTTTGAAGTATTTGTCTACAGTAGCAGTTTTTATATTTAGGTTTCCCTCTGTTCTCTCCTATATAGATAGATGAATTTGGAACTTTAAATCCAACATGGTTTGTATTAGCTCTTTGAATCTTGACAAAATAAAGAATTTCTCAGTTTTGTCTCCATGGTTTGTTTCCTCGTCAAGAAGCCCTAAGCAGAGACTGTGGAAAAGCACTTTCATTGAAAGGCATTGCAAAGCTTCCAAGAAATTACGATTTTCCGAAATACCAGCAAATATTTTTTCACCGAATCTTGGTGATACGTGGTGGCAATGACAAGTACACAAATCCCACTTGGATCAACAAATTTTTTTCTTCTAGGTTTAAGCATTCTTCTATTGTAGCAGTTTTTATATTTAGGTTTCACTCGGTTCTCTCCTATATAGATAGATGAATTTGGAGATCTAAATCCAACATGGTTTGTTATGGCTTTAGAAACTTGACAAAATAAACGAGTTCTCAGTTTTGTCTTTATGGATTGTTTACACTTCAAGTAGCCTTAGGCACAGACTGTGGAAAAGCACTTTCATTGAGAGGGGTTGCCAAGCTTCTAAGAAATAACGAGTTTCCGAAACACCAGCAACTATTTTTTCACCCAATCTTGATGATACTTGGTGGTAAGGACAAGTACACAAATCCCACTTTGCTCAACAAATTTTGTTCTTCTAGGTTTACGCGTTCGTCTACAGTACCATTTTTTATATTTAGGTTTGACTCTGTTCTCTCCTATATAGATAGATAAATTTGGAGCCCTAAATACAACGTGGTTTGTTATAGCTCTTTGAAACTTGACAAAATAAACGATTTCTCAGTTTTTTCGCTATGGATTGTTTCCTCTTCAAGTAGCCCTAGGCACAGACCGTGGAAAAGCACTTTCATTGAGATGGGTTGCCAAGCTTCTAAGAAATTAAGATTTTCCGAAATACCAGCAAATATTTTTTCACTCAATGTTGATGATACGTGGTGGTAATGACAATGACACAAATCCCAGTTGGCTCACCAAATTTTGTTCTTCTAGGTTGAAGAGTTCGTCTACAGTAGCAGTTTTTATATTTAGGTTTCACTCTGTTCTCTCGTATATAGAAAGATGAATTTGGAACTCTAAATCCAACATGGTTTGTAGTGGCTCTTTGAAACTTGACAAAATAAAGAAGTTTTCAGTTTTGTCTCAATGATTTGTTTCCGCTTCAAGTATCCCTAAGCAGAGACTGTGGAAGAGCACTTTCATTGATGGGGGTTTCCAAGCTTCCAAGAAAATACGAGTTTCTGAAATAGCAGCAACTATTTTTTCACCCAATCTTGATGATACGTGGTGGTAATGAGAAGTCCACGAATCCCACTTTGCTCACCAAATTTTGTTCTTCTAGGTTGAAGTGTGCGTTTACAGTCGCAGTTTTTATTTTTAGGTTTCACTCTGTTCTCTCCTATATAGATAGATGAATTTGGAATTCTAAATCCAACATGGTTTGTAGTAGCTCTTTGAAACTTGACAAAATAAAGGAGTTCTCAGTTTTGTCTCTATAGTCTGTTTTTCTTCAAGTAGCCCTAGGCACAGACATTGGAAAAGCACTTTCATTGAGAGGGGTTGCCAAGCTTCTAAGAAATAACGAATTTTCGAAATAGCAGCAAATATTTTTTCTCCCAATGTTGATTATACTTGGTGGTAATGATCATTACACAAATCCTACTTGGCTCACCAAATTTTGTTCTTCTAGTTTGAAGCATTCGTCTACAGTAGCAGTTTTTATATTTAGGTTTCCCTCTGTTCTCTCCTATACAGATAGATGAATTTGGAACTTTAAATCCAACATGGTTTGTATTACCTCTTTGAAACTTGACAAAATAAAGAATTTCTCAGTTTTGTCTCTATGGTTTGTTTCCTCGTCAGGAAGCCCTAAGCAGAGACTGTGGAAAAGCAGTTTCATTGAAAGGCATTGCAACGCTTCCGAGAAATTATGATTTTCCGAAATACCAGCAAATATTTTTTCAGCCATTCTTGGTGATACGTGGTGGCAATGACAAGTACACAAATCCCACTTGGCTCAACAAATTTTTTTCTTCTAGTTTTAAGCATTCTTCTACTGTAGCAGTTTTTATATTTAGGTTTCACTCGGTTCTCTCCTATATAGATAGATGAATTTGGAGATCTAAATCCAACATGGTTTGTTATGGCTTTAGAAACTTGACAAAATAAACGAGTTCTCAGTTTTGTCTCTATGGATTGTTTCCTCTTCAAGTAGCCTTAGGCACAGACTGTGGAAAAGCACTTTCATTGAGAGGGGTTTCCAAGCTTCTAAGAAATAACGAGTTTCCGATACCAGCAAATATTTTTTCACCCAATCTTGATGATACTTGGTGGTAATGATCGGTACACAAATCCCACTAGACTCACCAAATTTTGTTCTTCTAGGTTGAAGCGTTCGTCTACAGTAGCAGTTTTTATATGTAGGTTTCACTCTGTTCTCTCGTATATAGAAAGATGAATTTGGAACTATAAATCCAACATGGTTTGTAGTGGCTCTTTGAAACTTGACAAAATAAAGGTGTTTTCAGTTTTGTCTCAATGATTTGTTTCCGCTTCAAGTAGCCCTAAGCAGAGACTGTGGAGGAGCAATTTCATTGATGGGAGTTGACAAGCTTCCAAGAAAATACGAGTTTCCGAAATAGCAGCAATTATTTTTTCACCCAATCTTGAAGATACGTGGTGGTAATGACAAGTCCACAAATCCCACATTGCTCAACAAATTTTGTTCTTCGAGGTTGAAGCGTTCGTCTACAGTAGCTGTTTGTATATTTAGGATTCCCTCTGTTCTCTCCTATATAGATAGATGAATTTGGAACACTAAGTCCAACATGGTTTGCAGTAGCTCTTTGAAACTTGACAAAATAAGTTAGTTCTCAGTTTTGTCTCTATGTTTTGTTTCCTCTTCAAGTATTCCTAGGCACAGACTGTGGAAAAGCACTTTCATAGAGAGGGGTTGCCAAGCTTCTAAGAAATAACGAGTTTCCGAAATACCAGCAAATATTTTTTCACCCAAGGTTGATGATACGTGGTGGTAATGATGAGTACACAAATCCCACTTGGCCCACCAAATTTTGTTCTTCTAGGTTGAAGCGTTCGTCTACATTAGCAGTTTTTATTTTTACGTTTCACTCTGTTCTCTCCTATATAGATAGATGAATTTGGAACTCTAAATCCAGCATGGTTTGCAGTAGCTCTTTGAAACTTGACAAAATAAAGTAGTTCTCAGTTTTGTCTCTATGTTTTGTTTCCTCTTCAAGTAGTCCTAGGCCCAGACTGTGGAAAAGCACTTTCATTGAGAGGGGTTGCCAAGCTTCTAAGAAATAACTAGTTTCCGAAATACCAGCAAATATTTTTTTCACCGAATCTTGATGATACTTGGTGGTAATGATCAGTACACACATCCCACTTGGCTCACCAAATTTTGTTCTTCTAGGTTGAAGAGTTCGTTTACAGTAGCAGTTTTTATATTTAGGTTTCCTTCTGTTCTCCCCTATATAGACAGATGACTTTGGAACTCTAAATCCAACATGGTTTGTAGTAGCTCTTTGAAACTTGACTAAGTAAAGGAGTTCTCAGGTTTGTCTCTATGGTTTGTTTCCTCTTCAAGTAGCCCTTGGCACAGACGGTGAAAAAGCACTTTCATTGAGAGGGTTTGCCAAGCTTCTAAGAAATAACCATTTTCCGAAATACCAGCAAATATTTTTTTACCCAATGTTGATGATACGTGGTGGTAATGATCAGTACACAAATCCCATTTGGCTCACCAAATTTTGTTCTTCTAGGTTGAAGCGTTTGTCTACTGTAGCAGTTTTTATATTTAGGTTTCCCTCTGTTCTCTCCTATATAGATAGATGAATTTGGAACTCTAAATCCTACATGGTTTGCAGTAGCTCTTTGAAACTTGACAAAATAAAGTAGTTCTCAATTTTGTCTCTATGTTTTGTTTCCTCTTCAAGTAGACCTAGGCACAGACTGTGGAAAAGCACTTTCATTGAGAGGGGTTGCAAATCTTCTAAGATATAACGAGTTTCCGAAATACCAGCAAATATTTTTTCACCGAATCTTGATGATACTTGGTGGTAATGATCAGTACACAAATTCCACTTGGCTCACCAAATTTTGTTCTTCTAGGTTGAAGCGTTCGTTTACAGTAGCAGTTTTATTTTTAGGTTTCACTCTGTTCTCTCCTATATAGATAGATGAATTTGGAACTCTAAATCCAACATGGTTTGTAGTAGCTCTTTGAAACTTGACAAAATAAAGGAGTTCTCAGTTTTTCTCTATGGATGGTTTCCTCTTCATGTAGCCCTAGGCACTGACTGTGGAAATGCACTTTCATTGAGAGGGGTTGCCAAGGTTCTAAGAAATAACGAGTTTCCGAAATACCAGCAAATATGTTTTCACCCAATCTTGATGATACTTGGTGGTGATGATCGGTACACAAATCCCACTTGGCTGACCAAATTTTGTTCTTCTAGGTTGAAGCGTTCGTCTACAGTAGCAATTTTTATTTTTAGGTTTCACTCTGTTCTCTCCCATATAGATAGATGAATTGGGAACTCTAAATCCTGCATGGTTTGCAGTAGCTCTTTGAAACTTGACAAAATAAAGTAGTTCTCTGTTTCGTCTCTATATTTTGTTTCCTCTTCAAGTAGTCCTAGGCCCAGACTGTGGAAAAGCACTTTCATTGAGAGGGGTTGCCAAGCTTCTAAGAAATAACGAGTTTCCGAAATACCAGCAAATATTTTTTCACCGAATCTTGATGATACTTTGTGGTAATGATCAGTACACAAATCCCACTTGGCTAACCAAATTTTGTTCTTCTAGGTTGAAGCGTTCGCTTACAGTATCAGTTTTTATATTTAGGTTTCCTTCTGTTCTCCCCTATATAGACAGATGAATTTGGAACTCTAAATCCAATATCGTTTGTAGTAGCTCTTTGAAACTTGACAAAATAAAGGAGTTCTCAGTTTTGTCTCTATGATTTTGTTTCCGCTTCAAGTATCCCTAAGCAGAGACTGTGGAAAAGCACTTTCATTGGGAGGGGTTGCCAAGTTTCCAAGAAATTATGATTTTCCGAAATACAAGCAAATATTTTTTCACCCAATCTTGATGATACTTGGTGGTAATGATCGGTACACAAATCCCACTTGGCTCACCAAATTTTGTTCTTCTGGGTTTAAGCGTTCGTCTACAGTAGCAGTTTTTATATTTAGGTTTCACTCTATTCTCTGCTATATAGATAGATGAATTTGGAACTCTAAATCCAACATGGTTTGCAGTAGCTCTTTGAAACTTGACAAAATAAAGGAGTTCTCAGGTTTGTCTCTATGGATTGTTTCCTCTTCAAGTAGCCCTAGGCACAGACGGTGGAAAAGCACTTTCATTGAGAGGGTTTGCCAAACTTCTAAGAAATAACGATTTTCCGAAATACCAGCAAATATTTTTTCACCCAAAGTTGATGATACTTGGTGGTAATGATCAGTACACAAATCCCACTTGGCTCACCAAATTTTGTTCTTCTAGTTTGAAGCGATTGTCTACTGTAGCAGTTTTTATATTTAGGTTTCCCTCTGTTCTCTCCTATATAGATAGATGAATTTGGAACTCTAAATCCTACATGGTTTGCAGTAGCTCTTTGAAACTTGACAAAATAAAGTAGTTCTCAATTTTGTCTCTATGTTTTGTTTCCACTTCAAGTAGACCTAGGCAGAGACTGTGGAAAAGCACTTTCATTGAGAGGGGTTGCCAAGCTTCCAAGAAATTACGAGTTTCCGAAATACCATCAAATGTTTTTTCACCCAATGTTGATCATACGTTGTGGTAATGACAAGTACACAAATCCCACTTGGCTCACCAAATTTTGTTCTTCTACTTTGAAGCATTCGTCTACAGTAGCAGTTTTTATATTTAGGTTTCACTCTGTTCTCTCGTATATAGAAAGATGAATTTGGAACTCTAAATCCAACATGGTTTGTTGTGGCTCTTTGAAACTTGACAAAATAAAGAAGTTTTCAGTTTTGTCTCAATGATTTGTTTCCGCTTCAAGTATCCCTAAGCAGAGACATTGGAAGAGCACGTACATTGATGGGGGTTGCCAAGAATCCAAGAAAATAGGAGTTTCCGAAATAGCAGCACATATTTTTTCACCCAATCTTGATGATACGTGGTGGTAATGACAAGTCCACCATCCCACTTTGCTCACCAAATTTTGTTGTTCTAGGTTGAAATGTACGTTTACAGTCGCAGTTTTTATTTTTAGGTTTCACTCTTTTGTCTCCTATATAGATAGATGAATTTGTAATTCTATATCCAACATGGTTTGTAGTAGCTCTTTGAAACTTGACAAAATGAAGGAGTTCTCAGTTTTATCTCTATGGTTTGTTTTTTCTTCAAGTAGCCCTAGGCACAGACGGTGGAAAAGCACTTTCATTGAGAGGGGTTGTCAAGCTTCTAAGAAATAACGAATCTCCGAAATACCATCAAATATTTTTTCTCCCAATGTTGATGATACTTGGTGGTAATGATCAGTACACAAATCCCACTTGGCTCACCAAATTTTGTTCTTCTAGGTTGAAGCGTTCGTCTACAGTAGCAGTTTTTATATTTAGGTTTCCCTCTGTTCTCTCCTATATAGATAGATGAATTTGGAACTCTAAATCCAACATGGTTTGCAGTAGCTCTTTGAAAGTTGACAAAATAAAGAAGTTCTCAGTTTTGTCTCTATGGTTTGTTTCCTCTTCAAAAAGCCCTAAGCAGAGACTGTGGAAAAACACTTTCATTGAAAGGCATTGCAAAGCTTCCAAGAAATGACGATTTTCCGAAATACCATCAAATATTTTTTCACCCAATCTTGATGATACGTGGTGGTAATGACAAGTACACAAACCCACTTGGCTCAACAAATCTTGTTCTTCTAGGTTTAAGCATTCGTCTACAGTAGCTTTTTTTATATTTAGGTTTCACTCTGTTCTCTCTTATATAGATAGATGAATTTGGAGCCCTAAATACAACGTGGTTTGTTATAGCTCTTTGAAACTTGACAAAATAAACGATTTCTCAGTTTTGTCTCTAGGGATTGTTTCCTCTTCAAGTAGCCCTAGGCACAGACTGTGGAAAAGCAGTTTCATTGAGAGGGGTTGCCAAGTTTCTAAGAAATAACGAGTTTCTGAAATACCAGCAAATATTTTTTCACCCAATCTTGATGATACTTGGTGGTAATGATCGGCACACAAATCCCACTTGACTCACCAAATTTTGTTCTTCTAGGTTGATGCGTTCGTTTTCACTGGCAGTATTTATTTTTAGGTTTCACAATGTTCTCTCCTATATAGATAGATGAATTTGGAAATCTAAATCCAACATGGTTTGTAGTGGCTCATTGAAACTTGACAAAATAAAGGAGTTCTCAGTTTTGTCTCTATGGTTTGTTTCCTCTTCAATTAGTCCTAGGCACAGACGGTGGAAAAGCACTTTAATTGAGAGGGGTTGCGAAGCTTCCAAGAAATTGCGAGTTTCCGAAATACAAGCAAATATTTTTTCACCCAATCTTGATGATACTTGGTGTTTACTATCGGTACACAAATCCCTCTTGACTCACCAAATTTTGTTCTTCTAGGTTGAAGCGTTCGTCTACTGTAGCAGTTTTTATATTTAGGTTTCCCTCTGTTCTCTCCTATATAGATAGATGAATTTGGAACTCTAAATCCAACATGGTTTGCAGTAGCTCTTTGAAACTTGACAAAATAAAGAAGTTCTGAGTTTTGTCTCTATGATTTGTTTCCTCTTCAAGAAGCCCTAAGCAGAGACTGTGGAAAAGCACTTTCATTGAAAGGGGTTGCCAAGCTTCCAAAAAATTACGATTTTCCGAAATACCAGCAAATATTTTCTCACCCAATCTTGATGATACCTGGTGGTAATGACAAGTACACAAATCCCACTTGGCTAACCAAATTTTGTTCTTCTAGATTGATTCGTTCGTTTACAGTAGCATTTTTTATTTTTAGGTTTCACTCTGTTCTCTCCTATATAGATAAATGAATTTGGAACTCTAAATCCCACAGGGTTTGTAGTAGCCCTTTGAAACTTGACAAAATAAAGGAGTTCTCAGTTTTGTCTCTATGGTTTGTTTCCTCTTCAAGTAGCCCTAGGCACAGACGGTGGAAAAGCACTTTCATTGAGAGGGGTGGCCAAGCTTCCAGGAAATAACGAGTTTCCGAAATACCAGCAAATATTTTTTCACCCAATGTTGATGATATTAGGTGGTAATGATCAGTACACAAATCCAACTTGGATCACCAAATTTTGTTCTTCTAGGTTGAAGCGTTCGTCTACCTTAGCAGTTTTTATATTTAGTTTTCCCTCTGTTCTCTCCTATATAGATAGATGAATTTGGAACTCTAAATCCAACTTGGTTTGCAGTAGCTCTTTGAAACTTCACAAAATAAAGGAGTTCTCAGTTTTGTCTCTATGGTTTGTTTCCTCTTCAAGTAGCCCTAGGTAAAGACGGTGGAAAAGCACTTACATTGAGAGGGGTTGCCCAGCTTCTAAGAAATAACGAGTTTCTGAAATACCAGCAAATATTTTTTCACCCAAATTTGATGATATTTGGTAGTAATTATCAGTACCCAAATCCCACTTGGCTCACCAAATATTGTTTTTCTAGGTTGAAGCGTTCGTTTACAGTAGCAGTTTTTATTTTTAGGTTTCACTCTGTTCTCTCCTATATAGATAGAAAAATCTGGAACTCTAATCCAACATGGTTTGTAGTAGCTCTTTGAAACTTGACAAAATAAAGGAATTCTCAGTTTTGTCTCTATGGATTGTTTCCTCTTCAAGTAGCCCTCGGCACTGACTGTGGAAATGCACTTTCATTGAGAGGGGTTGCCAAGCTTCTAAGAAATAACAAGTTTCCGAAATACCAGGAAATATTTTTTCACCCAATCTTGATGATACATGGTGGTGATGATCGGTACACAAATCCCACTTGTCTCACCAAATTTTGTTCTTCTAGGTTGAAGCGTTCGTCTACAGTAGCAGTTTTTATATTTAGGTTTCACTCTGTTCTCTCCTATATAGATAGATGAATTTGGAACTCTAAATCCAATATGCTTTGTAGTAGCTCTTTGAAACTTGACAAAATAAAGGCGTTCTCAGTTTTGTCACTATGATTTGTTTTCGCTTCAAGTAGCATTAAGCAGAGACTGTGGAAAAGCACTTTCATTGAGAGGGGTTACCAAGCTTCCTAGAAATTACAAGTTTCCGAAATACCAGAAAATATTTTTTCACCCAATCTTGATGATATTTGGTGGTAATGATCAGTACACAAATCCCACTTGGCTCACCAAATTTTTTTCTTCTAGGTTGAAGCGTTCTTCTACTGATGCAGTTTTTATATTTAGGTTTCCCACTGTTCTCTCCTATATAGATAGATGAATTTGGAACTCTAAATCCAACATGGTTTGTAGTAGCTCTTTGAAACTTGACAAAATAAAGGCGTTCACAGTTTTTTCTCTATGGATTGTTTCCTCTTCAAGTAGCCCTAGGCACTGACTGTGGAAATGCACTTTCATTGAGAGGGGTTGCCAAGCTTCCAAGAAATAACGAGTTTCCCTAATACCATCAAATATTTTTTCACCCAATATTCATGATACTTGGTGGTATTGATCAGTACACAATTCCCACTTGGCTCATCCAATTTTGTTCTGCTAGGTTGAAGCGTTCTTCTACAGTAGCAGTTTTTATATTTAGGTTTCACTCTGTTCTCTGCTATATAGATAGATGTATTTGGAACTCTAAATCCAACATGGTTTGTAGTAGCTCTTTGAAACTTGACAAAATAATGGAGTTCTCAGTTTTGTCTCTATGGTTTGTTTCCTCTTCAAGTAGCCCGAGGCACAGACGGTGGAAAAGCACTCTCATTCAGAGCGGTTGCCAAGCTTCTAAGAAATAACGAGTTTCCGAAATACCAGCAAATATTTTTTCACCCAAAGTTGATGATATTTGGTGGTAATGATCAGTACACAAATCCCACTTGGCTCACCAAATTTTGTTCTTCTAGTTTGAAGCGTTCCTCCACTGTAGCGGTTTTTATATTTAGGTTTCCCTCTGTTCTCTCCTATATAGATAGATGAATTTGGAACTCTAAATCCAACATGGTTTGCTGTAGCTCTTTGAAACTTGAAAAAATAAGGTAGTTCTCAGTTTCTTCTCTATGTTTTGTTTCCTCGTCAAGTAGTCCTAGGCACAGACTGTGGAAAAGCACTTTCATTGAGAGGGGTTGATAAAGCTTCTAAGAAATAACGATTTTCCGAAATACCAGCAAATATTTTTTCACCAAATCTTTATGATACTTGGTGGTAATGATCAGTACACAATTCCCACTTGGCTCACCAAATTTTGTTCTTCTAAGTTTAAGCGTTCGTTTACAGTAGCAGTTTTTATTTTTAGGTTTCACTCTGTTCTCTCCTATATAGATAGATGAACTTGGAACTCTAAATCCAACATGTTTTGTAGTAGCTCTTGGAACTTGACAAAATAAAGGAGTTCTCAGTTTTGTCTCTATGAATTGTTTCCTCTTCAAGTAGCCCTAGGCACTGAATGTGGAAATGCACTTTCATTGAGAGGGGTTGCCAGTCTTCTAAGAAATAACGAGTTTCCAAAATACCAGCAAATATTTTTTCACCCAATCTTGATGATACATGGTGGTGATGATCGGTACTCAAATCCAACTTTGCTCACCAAATTTTGTTCTTCTAGGTTGAAGCGTTCGTCTACAGTAGCAGTTTTTATATTTAGGTTTCACTCTGTTCTTTCCTATATAGATAGATGAATTTGGAACTCTAAATCCAATATGGTTTATAGCAGCTCTTTGAAACTTGACAAAATAAAGGAGTTCTCAGTTTTGTCTCTATGATTTGTTTCCGCTTCAAGTAGCCCTAAGAAGAGACTGTGGAAAAGCACTTTCATTGAGAGGGGTTGCCAAGCTTCCAAGAAATTACGAGTTTCCGAAATACCAGCAAATATTTTTTCACCCAATATTCATGATACTTGGTGGTATTAATCGCTACACAAATCCCATTTGGCTCACCAAATTTTGTTCTGCTAGGTTGAAGCGTTAGTCTACAGTAGCAGTTTTTATATTTAGGTTTCACTCTGTTCTCTCCTATATAGATAAATGAATTTGGAACTCTAAATCCCACAGGGTTTGTAGTAGCTCTTTGAAACTTGACAAAATAAAGGAGTTCTCAGTTTTGTCTCTATGGTTTGTTTCCTCTTCAAGTAGCCCTAGGCACAGACGGTGGAAAATCACTTTCATTGAGAGGGGTGGCCAAGCTTCCAAGAAATTACGAGTTTCCAAAATACCAGCAAATGTTTTTTCTCCCAATGTTGATCATACGTTGTGGTAATGACAAGTACACAAATCCCACTTGGTTCACCAAATTTTGTTCTTCTACTTTGAAGCATTCGTCTACAGTAGCAGTTTTTATATTTAGGTTTCACTCTGTTCTCTCGTATATAGAAAGATGAATTTGGAACTCTAAATCCAACATGGTTTGTTGTGGCTCTTTGAAACTTGACAAAATAAAGAAGTTTTCAGTTTTGTCTCAGTGATTTGTTTTCGCTTCAAGTATCCCTAAGCAGAGACTTTGGAAGAGCACGTTCATTGATGGGGGTTGCCAAGCTTCCAAGAAAATAGGAGTTTCCGAAATAGCAGCACATATTTTTTCACCCAATCTTGATGATACGTGGTGGTAATGACAAGTCCACCAATCCCACTTTGCTCACCAAATTTTGTTGTTCTATGTTGAAGCGTACGTTTACAGTCGCAGTTTTTATTTTTAGGTTTCACTCTGTTCTCTCCTATATAGATAGATGAATTTGTAATTCTAATTCCAACATGGTTTGTAGTAACTCTTTGAAACTTGACAAAATAAAGGCGTTCACAGTTTTGTCTCTATGGATTGTTTCCTCTTCAAGTAGCCCTAGGCACTGACTGTGGAAATGCACTTTCATTGAGAGGGGTTGCCAAGCTTCCAAGAAATAACGAGTTTCCGAAATACCAGCAAATATTTTTTCACCCAATCTTGATGATACATGGTGGTGATGATCGGTACACAAATCCAACTTGGCTCACCAAATTTTGTTCTTCTAGGTTGAAGCGTTCGTCTACAGTAGCAGTTTTTATATTTAGGTTTCACTCTGTTCTTTCCTATATAGATAGATGAATTTGGAACTCTATATCCAATATGGTTTATAGCAGCTCTTTGAAACTTGACAAAATAAAGGAGTTCTCAGTTTTGTCTCTATGATTTGTTTCCGCTTCAAGTAGCCCTAAGCAGAGACTGTGGAAAAGGACTTTCATTCAGAGGGGTTGCCAAGCTTCCAAGAAATTACGAGTTTCCGAAATACAAGCAAATATTTTTTCACCCAATATTCATGATACTTGGTGGTATTGATCGGTACACAAATCCCATTTGGCTCACCATATTTTGTTCTGCTAGGTTGAAGCGTTAGTCTACAGTAGCAGTTTTTATATTTAGGTTTCACTCTGTTCTCTCCTATATAGATAAATGAATTTGGAACTCTAAATCCCACAGGGTTTGTAGTAGCTCTTTGAAACTTGACAAAATAAAGGAGTTCTCAGTTTTGTCTCTATGTTTTGTTCCTCTTCATGTAGTCCTAGGCACAGACTGTGGAAACGCAGTTTCATTGAGAGGGGTTGCCAAGCTTCTAAGAAATAACGAGTTTCCGAAATACCAGCAAATATTTTTTCACCCAATGTTGATGATACTTGGTGGTGATGATCGGAACACAAATCGCACTTTTCTCACCAAATTTTCTTCTTCTATGTTGAAGCGTTCGTCTAGAATAGCAGTGTTTATATTTAGGTTTCACTCTGTTCTCTCCTATATAGACAGATGAATTTGGAACTCTAAATCCAATATGGTTTGTAGTAGCTCTTTGAAACTTGACAAAATAAAGGAGTTCTCAGTTTTGTCTCTTTGTTTTGTTTCCTCTTCAAGTTGGCCTAAGCAGAGACTGTGGAAAAGCACTTTCATTGAAAGGCATTGCAAAGCTTCCGAGAAATTACGATTTTCCGAAATACCAGCAAATATTTTTTCACTCAATCTTGGTGATACGTGGTGGCAATGACAAGTACACAAATCCCACTTGGCTCAACAAATTTTTTTCTTCTAGGTTTAAGCATTCTTCTACTTTAGCAGTTTTTATATTTAGGTTTCACTTTGTTCTCTCCTATATAGATAGATGAATTTGGAGATCTAAATCCAACATGGTTTGTTATGGCTTTAGAAACTTGACAAAATAAACGAGTTCTCAGTTTTGTCACTATGGATTGTTTCCTCTTCAAGTATCCTTAGGCACAGACTGTGGAAAAGCACTTTCATTGAGAGGTGTTTCCAAGCTTCTAAGAAATAACGAGTTTCCGAAATACCAGCAAATATTTTTTCACCCAATCTTGATGATACTTGGTGGTAATGATCGGTAAACAAATCCCACTTGACTCACCAAATTTTGTTCTTCTAGGTTGAAGCGTTCGTCTACAGTAGCAGTTTTTATATGTAGGTTTCACTCTGTTCTCTCGTATATAGAAAGATGAATTTGGAACTCTAAATCCAACATGGTTTGTAGTGGCTCTTTGAAACTTGACAAAATAAAGGAGTTTTCAGTTTGTCTCAATGATTTGTTTCCGCTTCAAGTAGCCCTAAGCGGAGACTGTGGAGGAGCAATTTCATTGATGGGAGTTGACAAGCTTCCAAGAAAATGCGAGTTTCCGAAATAGCAGCAAATATTTTTTCACCCAATCTTGAAGATACGTGGTGGTAATGACAAGTCCACAAATCCCACATTGCTCAACAAATTTTTTTCCTCGAGGTTGAAGCGTTCGTCTACAGTAGCTGTTTGTATATTTAGGTTTCCCTCTGTTCTCTCCTATATAGATAGATGAATATGGAACTCTAAATCCAACATGGTTTGCAGTAGCTCTTTGAAACTTGACAAAATAACGTAGTTCTCAGTTTTGTCTCTATGTTTTGTTTCCTCTTCAAGTAGTCCTAGGCACAGACTGTGGAAAAGCACTTTCATAGAGAGGGATGCCAAGCTTCTAAGAAATAACGAGTTTCCGAAATACCAGCAAATATTTTTTCAACGAATCTTGATGATACTTGGTGGTAATGATCAGTACATAAATCCCACTTGGCTCACCAAATTTCATTCTTCTAGGTTGTAGCGTTCGTTTACAGTAGCAGTTTTTATATGTAGGTTTCACTCTGTTCTCTTCTATATAGACAGATGATTTTGGAACTCTAAATCCAACATTATTTCCAGTAGCTCTTTGAAACTTGGCAAAATAAAGTAGTTCTCAGTTTTGTCTCTATGTTTTTTTTCCTCTTCAAGTAGACCAAGTCACAGACTTTGGAAAAGCACTTTCATTGAGAGCGGTAGCCAAGCTTCTATAAAATAACGAATTTCCGAAATACCCGCAAATATTTTTTCACCGAATCCAGATGATTATTGGTCTTAATGATCAGTACACAAATCCAACTTGGCTCACCAAATTTTGTTCTTCTAGGTTGAAGCGTTCGTCTACAGTAGCAGTTTTTATATTTAGGTTTCACTCTGTTCTTTTCTATATAGATAGATGAATTTGGAACTCTAAATCCAATATGGTTTATAGCAGCTCTTTGAAACTTGACAAAATAAAGGAGTTCTCAGTTTTGTCTCTATGATTTGTTTCCGCTTCAAGTAGCCCTAAGAAGAGACTGTGGAAAAGCACTTTCATTGAGAGGAGTTGCCAAGCTTCCAACAAATTATGAGTTTCCGAAATACCAACAAATATTTTTTCACCCAATGTTGATGATACTTGGTGGTAATGATCAGTACACAAATCCCACTTGGCTCACCAAATTTTGTTCTTCTAGGTTGAAGCGTTCGTCTACAGTACCAGTTTTAATATTTAGGTTTCACTCTATTCTCTACTGTGTAGATAGATGAAATTGGAACTCTAAATCCAACATGGTTTGTAGTAGTTTTTTGAAACTTGAGAAAATAAAGGAGTTCTCAGTTTTGTCACTATGGTTTGTGTCCTCTTCAAGTAGCCCTAGGCACAGACGGTGAAAAAGCACTTTTATTGAGAGGGGTGGCCAAGCCTCCAAGAAATTACGAGTTTACGAAATACCAGCAAATATTTTTTCATCCAATCTTGATGAAACTTGGTGGTAATGATCGGTACACAAATGCCACTTGGCTCACCAAATTTTGTTCTTCTAGGTTGAAGCGTTCATCTACAGTAGCAGTTTTTATATTTAGGTTTCACTCTGTTCTCTGCTATATAGATAGATGAATTTGGAACTCTGAATCCAACATGGTTTGTAGTACCTCTTTGAAACTTGACAAATAAAGGAGTTCTCAGTTTTGTCTCTATGATTTGTTTCATCTTCAAGTAGCCCTAGGCACAGACGGTGGAAAAGCACTTTCATTTGAGGGGTTGCCAAGCTTCTAAGAAATAAAGAGTTTCCGAAATACCAACAAATTTTTTTTCATCCACTCCTGATGATACTTGGTGGTGGACATCAGTACACAAATCACACTTGGCTCACCAAATTTTGTTTTTCTATGTTGAAGCATTCGTCTACAGTCGCAATTTTTATTTTTAGGTTTCACTCTGTTCTCTCATATATAGATAGATGAATTTGGAACTCTAAATCCAACATGGTTTGTCGTAGCTCTTTGAAACTTGACAAAATAAAGGAGTTCTCAGTTTTGTCTCTATGATTTGTTTCCGCTTCAAGAAGCCCTAAGCAGAGACTGTGGAAAAGCACTTTCATTGAGAGGGGTTTCCAAGCTTTCAAGAAAATACGAGTTTCCGAAATACCAGCAAATATTTTTTCCACCCAATCTTGAGGATACTTGGTGGTAATGATAAGGACACAATTCCCACTTGGCTCACCAAATTTTGTTCTTCTAGGTTGAAGCGTTCGTCTACCGTAGCAGTTTTTATGTTTAGGTTTCACTCTGTTCTCTGCTATATAGATAGATGAATTTGGAACTCTAAATCCAACATGGTTTGTAGTGGCTCTTTGAAAGTTGACAAAATAAATGAGTTCTCAGTTTTGTCTCTATAGTTTGTTTCCTCTTCAAGTAGCCCTGGCACAGATTGAGGAAAAGCACTTTCATTAAGAGGGGTTGCCAAGCTTCTAAGAAATGACGAGTTTCCGAAATACCAGCAAATATTTTTTCACCCAAACTTGATGATAATTGGTGGTAAGGACAAGTACACAAATCCCACTTGGCTCACCAAATTTTGTTCTTCTAGGTTTAAGCATTCGTCCACAGTAGCAGTTTTTATTTTTAGGTTTTACTCTGTTCTCTCCTATATAGATAGATGAATTTGGAACTCTAAATCCAACATGGTTTGTAGTAGCTCTTTGAAACTTGACAAAAAAAGGAGTTCTCAGATTTGTCTCTATGGTTTGTTTCATCTTCAATTACCCCTAGGAACAGACTGTGGAAAAGCACTTTCATTGAGTGGTGTTGCCAAGCTTCTAAGAAATAACGATTTTCCGAAATACCAGCAAATATTTTTTCATGCAATATTGATGATACATGGTGATAATGATCAGTACACAAATCCCACTTGGCTCACCAAATTTTGTTCTTCTAGGTTGAAGCGTTCGTCTACAGTAGCAGTTTTTATATTTAGGTTTCACTCTATTCTCTGCTATATAGAGAGATGAATTTGGAACTCTAAATACAACATGGTTTGTAGTAGCTCTTTGAAACTTGACAAAAGAAAGGAGTTCTCAGTTTTTCTCTATGGTTTGTTTCCTCTTCAATTAGACCTAGGCATCGACGGTGGAAAAGCACTTTCATTGAGAGGGGTTGCCAAACTTCTAAGAAATAACGAGTTTCCGAAATACCAGCAATTATTTTTTCGCACAATGTTGATGATACTTGGTGGTAATAATCAGTACACAAATCCCACTTTGCTCACCAAATTTTGTTCTTCTAGGTTGAATTGTTCATCTACAGTAGCAGTTTTTATATTTAGGTTTCACTCTGTTCTCTGCTATATGGATGATGATTTTGGAACTCTAAATCCAACATGGTTTGTAGTAGCTCTTTGAAACTTGACAAAATAAAGGAATTCTCAGTTTTGTCTCTATGGTTTGTTTCCTCTTCAAGTAGCCCTAGGCACAGACTGTAAAAAAGCACTTTCATTTTGAGGGGTTGCCAAGCTTCTAAGAAATAACGAGTTTCCGAAATACCAGCAAATATTTTATCACCCAATCTTGATGATACTTGGTGGTAATGACCAGTACACAAATCCCACTTGGATCACCAAATTTTGTTCTTCTAGGTTGAAGCGTGAGTCTACAGTAGCAGTTTTTATGTTTATCTTTCATCTGTTCTCTGCTATATAGATAGATGAATTTGGAACTCTAAATCCAACACGGTTTGTAGTGGCTCTTTGAAACTTGACAAAATAAAGTTGTTCTCTGTTTTGTCTCTATGGTTTGTTTCCTCTTCAAGTAGCCCTGGCACAGACTGTGGAAAAGCACTTTCATTGAGAGGGGTTGCCAAGCTTCTAAGAAATAACAAGCTTCCCGAAATACCAGCAAATATTTTTTCACCCAATCTTGATGATACTTGGTGGTAAGGAAAAGTACACAAATCCCACTTGGCTCACCAAATTTTCTTCTTCTAGGTTGAAGCATTCGTCTACAGTAGCAGTTTGTATTTTTAGGTTTTACTCTGTTCTCTCCTATATAGATAGATGAATTTGGAACTCTAAATCCAACATGGTTTGCTGTAGCTCTTGGAAACATTGCACAATAAAGTAGTTCTCAGTTTTGTCTCTATGGCTTGTTTCCTCTTCAAGTAGCCCTAGGCAGAGACTGTGGAAAAGCACTTTCATTGAGAGCGGTTGCCAAGCTTCTATAAAATAACGAGTTTCCGAAATACCCACAAATATTCTTTCACCGAATCTTGATGACACTTGGTGGTAATGATGAGTACACAAATCCCACTTGGCTCACCAAATTTTGTTCTTCTAGGTTGAAGCGTTCGTTTAGAGTAGCAGTTTTTATATTTAGGTTTCATTCTGTTCTCCCCTATATAGACAGATGAATTTGTTACTCTAAATCCAATATGGTTTGTAGTAGCTCTTTGAAACTTGACAAAATAAAAGAGTTCTCAGTTTTGTTTCTATGATTTGTTTCCGCTTCAAGTAGCCCTAAGCAGAGACTGTGGAAAAGCACTTTCTTTGAGAGGGGTTGCCAAGCTTCCAAGAAATTACGAGTTTCCGAAATACCAGCAAATATTTTTTCACCCAATCTTGATGATACGTGGTGGTAATGACAAGTCCACAAATCCCACTTGGCTCACAAAATTTTGTTCTTCTAAGTTGAAGCGTTCGTTTACAGTAGCAGTTTTTATTTTTAGGTTTCACTCTGTTCTCCTATATAGATAGATGAATTTGGAACTCTAAATCCAACATGGTTTGTAGTAGCCCTTTGAAACTTGACAAAATAAAGGAATTCTCAGTTTTGTCTTTATGGTTTGTTTCCTCTTCAGGTACCCCGAAGCATCGACGGTGGAAAAGCACTTTCATTGAGAGGGGTTGCCAAACTTCTAAGAAATAACGAGTTTCCGAAATACCAGCAATTAGTTTTTTCGCACAATGTTGATGATACTTGGTGGTAATAATCAGTACACAAATCCCACTTTGCTCACCAAATTTTGTTCTTCTAGGTTGAATTGTTCATCTACAGTAGCAGTTTTTATATTTAGGTTTCACTCTGTTCTCTGCTATATGGATGATGATTTTGGAACTCTAAATCCAACATGGTTTGTAGTAGCTCTTTGAAACTTGACAAAATAAAGGAATTCTCAGTTTTGTCTCTATGGTTTGTTTCCTCTTCAAGTAGCCCTAGGCACAGACTGTAAAAAAGCACTTTCATTTCGAGGGGTTGCCAAGCTTCTAAGAAATAACGAGTTTCCGAAATACCAGCAAATATTTTATCACCCAATCTTGATGATACTTGGTGGTAATGACCAGTACACAAATCCCACTTGGATCACCAAATTTTGTTCTTCTAGGTTGAAGCGTTAGTCTACAGTAGCAGTTTTTATGTTTATCTTTCATCTGTTCTCTGCTATATAGATAGATGAATTTGGAACTCTAAATCCAACACGGTTTGTAGTGGCTCTTTGAAACTTGACAAAATAAAGTTGTTCTCTGTTTTGTCTCTATGGTTTGTTTCCTCTTCAAGTAGCCCTGGCACAGACTGTGGAAAAGCACTTTCATTGAGAGGAGTTGCCAAGCTTCTAAGAAATAACGAGTTTCCCGAAATACCAGCAAATATTTTTTCACCCAATCTTGATGATACTTGGTGGTAAGGAAAAGTACACAAATCCCACTAGGCTCACCAAATTTTCTTCTTCTAGGTTGAAGCATTCGTCTACAGTAGCAGTTTGTATTTTTAGGTTTTACTCTGTTCTCTCCTATATAGAAAAATGAATTTGGAACTCTAAATCCAACATGGTTTGCTGTAGCTCTTGGAAACATTGCACAATAAAGTAGTTCTCAGTTTTGTCTCTATGGCTTGTTTCCTCTTCAAGTAGCCCTAGGCAGAGACTGTGGAAAAGCACTTTCATTGAGAGCGGTTGCCAAGCTTCTATAAAATAACGAGTTTCCGAAATACCCACAAATATTCTTTCACCGAATCTTGATGACACTTGGTGGTAATGATGAGTACACAAATCCCACTTGGCTCACCAAATTTTGTTCTTCTAGGTTGAAGCGTTCGTTTAGAGTAGCAGTTTTTATATTTAGGTTTCATTCTGTTCTCCCCTATATAGACAGATGAATTTGTTACTCTAAATCCAATATGGTTTGTAGTAGCTCTTTGAAACTTGACAAAATAAACGAGTTCTCAGTTTTGTTTCTATGATTTGTTTCCGCTTCAAGTAGCCCTAAGCAGAGACTGTGGAAAAGCACTTTCTTTGAGAGGGGTTGCCAAGCTTCCAAGAAATTACGAGTTTCCGAAATACCAGCAAATATTTTTTCACCCAATCTTGATGATACGTGGTGGTAATGACAAGTCCACAAATCCCACTTGGCTCACAAAATTTTGTTCTTCTAAGTTGAAGCGTTCGTTTACAGTAGCAGTTTTTATTTTTAGGTTTCACTCTGTTCTCCTATATAGATAGATGAATTTGGAACTCTAAATCCAACATGGTTTGTAGTAGCCCTTTGAAACTTGACAAAATAAAGTAATTCTCAGTTTTGTCTTTATGGTTTGTTTCCTCTTCAGGTACCCCTAGGAAAAGACTGTGGAAAAGCACTTTCATTGAGTGGGGTTGCCATGCTTCTAAGAAATAACGAGTTTCTGAAATACCAGCAAATATTTTTTCACGCAATCTTGATGACACTTGGTGGCAATGATAAGTACACAAATCCCACTTGGCTCACCAAACTTTGTTCTTCTAGGTTGAAGCGTTCGTCTACAGTAGCAGTTTTTATATTTAGGTTTCACTCTGTTCTCTCCTATATAGATAGATGAATTTGGAACTCTAAATCCAATTTGGTTTGTAGTAGATTTGAATCTTGACAAAGTAAAGGAGTTCTCAGTTTTGTCTGTATGATTTGTTTCTACTTCATGTAGCCCTAAGCAGAGACTGTGGAAAAGCACTTTCATTGAAAGGGGTTGCCAGGCTTCCAACAAATTATGAGTTTCCGAAATACCAGAAAATATTTTTTCACCCAAGGTTGATGATACGTGGTGGTAATGATCGGAACACAAATCCCACTTAGCTCACCAAATTTTGTTCTTCTAGGTTGAAGCATTCGTCTACAGTAGCAGTTTATATATTTAGGTTTCACTCTGTTCTCTGCTATATAGATAGATGAATTTGGAACTCTAAATCCAACATGGTTGGTAGTAGCTCTTTGAAACTTTGCAAAATAAAGGAGTTCTCAGTTTTGCCTCTATGGTTTGTTTCCTCTTCAAGTAGCCCTAGGCACAGACGGTGGAAAAGCACTTTCATTGAGAGAGATTGCCAAGCTTCCAATAAATTATGAGTTTCTGAAATACCAGCAAATATTTTTTCACCCAATTTTGATGATACTTGATGGTAATGATCGGTACACAAATCCCACTTGGCTCACCAAATTTTGTTCTTCTAGGTTGAAGCGTTCGTCTACAGTAGCAGTTTTTATATTTAGGTTTCACTCTATTCTCTGCTATATAGACAGATGAATTTGGAACTCTAAATCCAACATGGTTTGTAGTAGCTCTTTGAAACTTGAAAAAATGAAGGAGTTCTCAGTTTTGTCTCTATGGTTTGTTTCCTCTTCAAATAGCCCTAGGAACAGACGGTGGAAAAGCACTTTCATTGAGAGAAGTTGCCAAGCTTCTAAGAAATAACGAGTTTCCGAAATACCAGCAAATATTTTTTCACCCAATGTTGATGGTACTTGGTGGTAATGATCAGTACACAAATCCCACTTGGCTCACCAAATTTTGTTCTTCTAGGTTGAAGCGTTCGTCTACAGTAGCACTTTTTATATTTAGGTTTCACTCTGTTCTCTGCTATATAGATAGATGAATTTGGAACTGTAAATCCAACATGGTTGGTAGTAGCTCTTTGAAACTTGACAAAATAAAGGAGTTCTCAGTTTTGCCTCTATGGTTTGCTTCCTCTTCAAGTAGCCCTAGGCACAGACGGAGGAAAAGCACTTTCATTGAGAGAGATTGCCAAGCTTCCAAGAAATTACGAGTTTCCGAAATACCAGCAAATATTTTTTCACCCAATTTTGATGATACTTGGTGGTAATGATCGGTACACAAATCCCACTTGGCTCACCAAATTTTGTTCTTCTTGGTTGAATAGTTCGTCTACAGTAGCAGTTTTTATATTGAGGTTTCACTCTGTTCTCTGCTATATAGATAGATGAATTTCAAACTCTAAATCCAACATGGTTGGTAGTAGCTCTTTGAAACTTGACAAAATGAAGGAGTTCTCAGTTTTGTCTCTATGGTTTGTTTCCTCTACAAATAGCCCTAGGAACAGACGGTGGAAAAGCAAGTTCATTGATAGGGATTGCCAAGCTTCCAAGAAATTACGAGTTTCCCAAATACCAGCAAATATTTTTTCACCCAATTTTGATGATACTTGGTGGTAATGATCGGTACACAAATCCCACTTGGCTCACCAAATTTTGTTCTTCTAGGTTGAAGCGTTCGTCTACAGTAGCAGTTTTTATATTTAGGTTTCACTCTATCCTCTGCTATATAGGCAGATGAATTTGGAACTCTAAATCCAACATGGTTTGCAGTAGCTCTTTGAAACTTGACAAAATAAAGGAGTTTTCAGTTTGTCTCTATGGTTTGTTACCTCTTCAAGTACCCCTAGGAGCAGACGGTGGAAAAGCACTTTCATTGAGAGGGGTTGCCAAGCTTCTAAGAAATAACGAGTTTCCGAAAAACCAGCAAATATTTTTTCACCCAATGTTGATGATACTTGGTGGTAATGATCAGTACACAAATCCCACTTGGCTCACCAAATTTTGTTCTTCTAGGTTTAAGCGTTCGTCTAATGTAGCAGTTTTTATATTTAGGTTTCCCTCTGTTCTCTCCTATATAGATAGATGAATTTGGAACTCTAAATCCAACATGGTTTGCAGTAGCTCTTTGAAACTTGACAAAATAAAGGAGTTCTCAGTTTTCTCTCTATGGTTTGTTTCCTCTTCAAGTAACCCTAGGCACAGACGGTGGAAAAGCACTTTCATTGAGAGGGATTGCCAAGCTTCCAAGAAATTACGAGTTTCCGGAATACCAGCAAATATTTTTTCACCCAATTTTGATGATACTTGGTGGTAATGATCGGTACACAAATCTCACTTGGCTCACCAAATTTTGTTCTTCTAGGTTGAAGCGTTCGTCTACAGTAGCAGTTTATATATTTAGGTTTCACTCTATTCTCTGCTATATAGACAGATGAATTTGGAACTCTAAATCCAACATGATTTGCAGTAGCTCTTTGAAACTTGACAAAATAATGGAGTTTTCAGTTTGTCTCTATGGTTTGTTTCCTCTTGAAGTACCCCTAGGAACAGACTGTGGAAAAGCACTTTCATTCAGTGGGGTTGCCAAGCTTCTAAGAAATAACGATTTTCCGAAATACCAGCAAATATTTTTTCACCCAAGGTTGATGATACGTGGTGGTAATGATCGGTACACAAATCCCACTTGGCTCACCAAATTTTGTTCTTCTAGGTTGAAGCGTTCGTCTACAGTAGCAGTTTTTATATTTAGGTTTCACTCTATTCTCTGCTATATAGACAGATGAATTTGGAACTCTAAATCCAACATGGTTTGTAGTAGCTCTTTGAAACTTGAAAAAATGAAGGAGTTCTCAGTTTTGTCTCTATGGTTTGTTTCCTCTTCAAATAGCCCTAGGAACAGACGGTGGAAAAGCACTTTCATTGAGAGGGGTTGCCAAGCTTCTAAGAAATAACGAGTTTCTGAAATACCAGCAAATATTTTTTCACCCAATGTTGCTGGTACTTGGTGGTAATGATCAGTACACAAATCCCACTTGGCTCACCAAATTTTGTTCTTCTAGGTTGAAGCGTTCGTCTACAGTAGCAGTTTTTATATTTAGGTTTCCCTCTGTTCTCTCCTATATAGATAGATGAATTTGGAACTCTAAATCCAACATAGTTTGCAGTAGCTCTTTGAAACTTGACAAAATGAAGGAGTTCTCAGTTATGTCTCTATGGTTTGTTTCCTCTTCAAATAGCCCTAGGAACAGACGGTGGAAAAGCACTTTCATTGAGAGGGGTTGCCAAGCTTCCAAGAAATTACGAGTTTCCGAAATACCAGCAAATATTTTTTCACCCAATATTGATGATACGTGGCGTTAAGGACAAGTCCACAAATCCCACTTGGCTCACCAAATTTTATTCTTCTAAGTTGAAGCATTCGTTTACAGTAGCAGTTTTTATTTTTAGGTTTCACTCTGTTTCCTATATAGATAGATGTATTTGGAACTCTAAATCCAACATGGTTTGTAGTAGCTCTTTGAAACTTGACAAAATAAATGAGTTCTCAGTTTTGTCTCTATGGTTTGTTTCCTCTTCAGGTAACCCTCGGAACAGACTGTGGAAAAGCAATCTCATTGAGAGGGTTTGCCATGCTTCTAAGAAATGACGAGTTTCCGAAATACCAGCAAGTATTTTTTCACGCAATCTTGATGACACTTGGTGGTAATGATCAGTACACAAATACCACTTGGCTCACCAAATTTTGTTCTTCTAGGTTGTAGCGTTCGTCTACAGTAGCAGTTTTTATATTTAGGTTTCACTCTGTTCTCTCCTATATAGATAGATGAATTTGAAACTCTAAATCCAACATGATTTGTGGGAGCTCTTTGAAACTTGACAAAATAAAGGAGTTCTCAGTTTTTTCTCTATGATTTGTTTCCGCTTCAAGTACCCTAAGCAGAGACTGTGGAAAAGCACTTTCATTGAGAGGGGTTGCGAAGCTTCCCAAGAAATTACGAGTTTCCAAAATAACAGCAAATTTTTTTTCACCCAATCTTGATGATACTTGGTGGTAATGATCGGTACACAAATCCCACTTGGCTCACCAAATTTTGTCCTCTAGGTTGAAGCGTTCGTCGAGAGTAGCAGTTTTTATATTTAGGTTTCACTATGTTCTCTGCTATATAGATAGATGAACTTGGAACTCTAAATCCAACATGGTTTGTAGTAGCTCTTTGAAACTTGACAAAATAAAGGTGTTCTCAGTTTTGTCTCAATGGTTTGTTTCCTCTTCAAGTACCCCAAGGAACAGACTGTGGAAAAGCACTTTCATTGAGTGGGTTTGCCAAGCTTCTAAGAAATAACGAGTTTCCTAAATACCAGCAAATATTTTTTCAAGCAATCTTGATGACACCATGGTGGTAATGATCAGTAAGCAAATCCCACTTGGCTCACCTAATTTTGTTCTTCTAGGTTGAAGCGTTCGTCTACAGTAGCAGTTTTTATATTTAGGTTTCACTCTGTTCTCTCCTATATAGATAGATGAATTTGGAACTCTAAATCAAATATGGTTTGTAGTAGCTCTTTGAAACTTGACAAAGTAAAGGAGTTCTCAGTTTTGTCTCTATGATTTGTTTCCGCTTCATGTAACCCTAAGCAGAGACTGTGGAAAAGCACTTTCATTGAGAGGGGTTGCCAAGCTTCCAAGAAATTACAAGTTTCCGAAATACCAGCAAATATTTTTTCACCCAATCTTGATGATACTTGGTGGTAATAATCGGTACGCATATCCCACTTGGCTCACCAAATTTTGTTCTTCTAGGTTGAAGCGTTCGTCTACAGTAGCAGTTTTTATATTTAGGTTTCACTCTGTTCTCTGCTTTATAGATAGATAATTTTGGAACTCTAAATCCAACATGGTTTGTAGTAGTTTTTTGAAACTTGACAAAATAAAAAAGTTCTTAGTTTTGTCTCTATGATTGGTTTCCTCTTCACGTAGCCCTAGGCACAGACGGTGGAAAAGCACTTTCATTGAGAGGGGTTGCCAAGCTTCTAAGAAATTATGAATTACCGAAATACCAGCAAATATTTTTTCACCGAATCGTTATGATACTTTGTGTTAATGATCAGTACACAAATCCCACTTGGCTCACCAAATTTTGTTCTGCTAGGTTGAAGCTTTCGTCTACAGTAGCAGTTTTTATATTTAGGTTTCACTCTGTTCTCTCCTATATAGATAGATGAATTTTGAACTCTAAATCCAACATGGTTTGCAGTACCTCTTTGAAACTTGACAAAATAAAGGAGTTCTCAGTTTTGTCTCTATGGTTTGTTTCGTCTTCAAGTAGCCCAGGCACCGACGGTGGAAAAGCATTTTCATTTAGAGGGGTTGCCAAACTTCTAAGATATAACGAGTTTCCGAAATACCAGCAAATATTTTTTCACCCAAAGTTGATGATACTTGGTGGTAATGATCAGAACACAAATCCCACTTGGCTCACCAAATTTTGTTCTTCTAGGTTGAAGCGTTCTTTTACAGTAGCGGTTTTTATATTTAGGTTTCCCTCTGTTCTCTCCTATATAGATAGATGAATCTGGAACTCTAAATCCAATATCGTTTGTAGTAGCTCTTTGAAACTTGACAAAATAAAGGAGTTCTCAGTTTTGTCTCTATGGATTGTTTCCTCTTCAAGTAGCCCTAGGCACTGCCTGTGGAAATGCACTTTCATTGAGAGGGGTTGCCAAGCTTCTCAGAAATAACGAGTTTCCGAAATACTAGCAAATATTTTTTCACCCAATCTTGATGATACTTGGTGGTGATGATCGGTACACAAATCCCACTTGGCTCACCAAATTTTGTTCTTCGAGGTTGAAGCGTTCGTCTACAGTATAGTTTTTATATTTAGGTTTCACTCTGTTCTCTCCAATATAGACAGATGAATTTGGAACTCTAAATTCAATATTGTTTGTAGTAGCTCTTTGAAACTTGACAAAATAAAGCAGTTCTCAGTTTTGTCTCTATGATTTGTTTAAACTTCAAGTAGCCCTAAGCAGAGACTGTGGAAAAGCACTTGCATTCAGAGGGGATGCAAAGCTTCCAAGAAATTACGAGTTTCCGAAATACCAGCAAATATTTTTTCACCCAATATTCATGATACTTGGTTGTATTGATCGGTACACAAATCCCACTTGGCTCTCCAAATTTTGTTCTGCTAGGTTGAAACGTTCGTCTACAGTAGCAGTTTTTATATTTAGGTTTCACTCTGTTCTCTTCAATATAGACAGATGAATTTGGAACTCTAAATCCAACATGGTTTGTAGTAGCTCTTTGAAACTTGACAAAATAAAGGAGTTCTCTGTTTTGTCTCTATAGTTTGTTTCCTCTTAAAGTATCCCTAGGCACAGACGGTGGAAAAGCACTTTCATTGAGAGGGGTTGCCAAGCTTCTAAGAAATAAAGAGTTTCCAAATATTAGCAAATATTTTTTCACCCAAAGTTGATGATATTTGGTGGTAATGATCAGTACACAAATCCCACTTGGCTCACCAAATTTTGTTCTTCTAGGTTGAAGCGTTCTTGTACTGTAGCAGTTTGTATATTTAGGTTTCATTCTGTTCTCTGCCTCAAGATAGATAAATTTGGAACTCTAAATCCAACATGGTTTGCAGAAGCTCTTTGAAACTTGACAAAATAAACTAGTTCTCAGTTTTGTCTCTATGTTTTGTTTCCTCTTCAAGTAGCCCTAGGAACAGACGGTGGAAAAGCACTTTCATTGAGAGCAGGTGCCAAGCTTTTAAGAAATAACGAGTTTCCGAAATACCAGCAAATATTTTTTCTCCCAATGTTGATGATACTTGCTGGTAATGATCATTACAGAAATCCCACTTGGCTCACCAAATTTTGTTCTTGTAGGTTGAAGCGTTCGTCTACAGTAGCAGTTGTTATATTTAGGTTTTCCTCTGTTCTCTCCTATATAGATAGATGAATTTGGAAGTCTAAATCCAACATGGTTTGTAGTAGCTCTTTGAAACTTGACAAAATAAAGGAGTTCTCAGATTTGTCTCTATGGATTGTTTCCTCTTCAAGTAGCCCTAGGCACTGACGGTGGAAAAGCACTTTCATTGAGAGGGGTGGCCAAGCTTCTAAGAAATTACTATTTTCCGAAATACCAGCGAATATATTTTCACCGAATCTTGATGATACTTGGTGGTAATGATCAGTAAACAAATCCCACTTGGCTCACCAAATTTTGTTCTTCTAGGTTGAAGCGTTCGTCTACAGTAGCAGTTTTTATTTTTAGGTTTCACTCTGTTCTCTCCTATATAGATAGAATAATCTGGAACTCTAAATCCAACATGGTTTGTAGTAGCTCTTTGAAACTTGACAAAATAAAGGAGTTCTCAGTTTTGTCTCTATGTTTTGTTTCCTCTTCAAGTAGCCCTAGGAACAGACGGTGGAAAAGCACTTTCATTGAGAGAGGGTGCCACGCTTTTAAGAAATAACGAGTTTCCGAAATACCAGCAAATATTTTTTCACCCAATATTCATGACACTTGGTTGTACTGATCGGTACACAAATCTCACTTGGCTCACCAAATTTTGTTCTGCTAGGTTGAAGCGTTCGTCTACAGTAGCAGTTTTTATTTTTAGGTTTCACTCTGTTCTCTCCTATATAGATAGATGAATTTGGAACTCTAAATCCAACATGGTTTGTAGTAGCTCTTTGAAACTTAACAAAATAAAGTAGTTCTCAGTTTTGTCTCTATGATTTGTTTCCGCTTCAAATAGCCCTAAGCAGAGACTGTGGAAAAGCACTTTCATTCAGAGGGGTTGCCAAGCTTCCAAGAAATTACGATTTTCCGAAATACCAGCAAATATTTTTTCACCCAATATTCATGACACTTGGTTGTACTGATCGGTACACAAATCTCACTTGGATCACCAAATTTTGTTCTGCTAGGTTGAAGCGTTCGTCTACAGTAGCAGTTTTTTATTTATGTTTCACTCTGTTCTCTGCTATATAGATAGATGAATTTGGAACTCTAAATCCAACATGGTTCTTAGTAGCTCTTTGAAAATTGACAAAATAAAGGAGTTCTCAGTTTTGTCTCTATAGTTTGTTTCCTCTTCAAGTAGCCCTAGGCACAGACGGTGGAAAAGCACTTTCATTGAGAGGGGTTGCAAAGCTTCTAAGAAATAAAGAGTTTCCGAAATACCAGCAAATATTTTTTCACCCAATCTTGATGATACATGGTGGTAATGATCAGTACACAAATCCCACTTGGCTCACCAAATTTTTTTCTTCTAGGTTGAAGCGTTCCTTTACAGTAGCAGTTTTTATTTTTAGGTTTCACTCTGTTCTCTCCTATATAGATAGAAGAATCTGGAACTCTAAATCCAACATGGTTTGTAGTAGCTCTTTGAAACTTGACAAAATAAAGGAGTTCTCAGTTTTGTCTCTATGGATTGTTTCCCTTCAAGTGGCCCTAGGCACTGACTGTGGAAATGCAATTTCATTGAGAGGGGTTGCCAAGCTTCTAAGAAATAACGAGTTTCCGAAATACCAGCAAATATTTTTTCACCCAAAGTTGATGATATTTGGTGGTAATGATCAGTACACAAATCCCACTTGGCTCACCAAATTTTGTTCTTCTAGGTTGAAGCGTTCTTCTACTGTAGCAGTTTTTATATTTAGGTTTCACTCTGTTCTCTGCCTCATAGATAGATAAATTTGGAACTCTAAATCCAACATGGTTTGCAGTAGCTCTTTGAAACATGACGAAATAAACTAGTTCTCAGTTTGGTCTCTATGGATTGTTTCCTCTTCACGTAGTCCTAGGCAATGACTGTGGATATGCACTTTCATTGAGAGGGGTTGCCATGCTTCTAAAATAACAAGTTTCCGAAATTCTAGCAAATATTTTTTCACCAATCTTGATGATACTTGGTGTTGATGATCGGTACCCAAATCCCACTTGGCTCCCCAAATTTTGTTCTTCTAAGTTGAAGCGTTCGTCTACAGTAGCAGTTTTTATATTTAGGTTTCACTCTGTTCTCTCCTCTATAGACAGATGAATTTGGAACTCTAAATCCAACATGGTTTGTAGTAGCTCTTTGAAACTTGACAAAATAAAGGAGTTCTCAGTTTTGTCTCTATGGTTTCTTTCCTCTTCAAGTAGCCCTAGGCACAAACGGTGGAAAGGCACTTTCATTGAGAGGGGTTGCCAAGCTTCTAAGAAATAACGAGTTTCCGAAATATTAGCAAATATTTTTTCACCCAAGGTTGATGATATTTGGTGGTATTGATCAGTACACAAATCCCACTTGGCTCACCAAATTTTGTTCTTCTAGGTTGAAGCCTTCGTCTACTGTAGCAGTTTTTACAGTTAGGTTTCCCTCTGTTCTCTCCTATATAGATAGATGAATTTGGAACACTAAATCCAACATGGTTTGCAGTAGCTCTTTGAAACTTGACAAAATAAAGTAGTTCTCAGTTTTGTCTCTATGTTTTGTTTCCTCTTCAATTAGACCTAGGCACAGACTGTGGAAAAGCACTTTCATTGAGAGAGGTTGCCAAGCTTCTAAGAAAAACGAGTTTCTGAAATACCAGCAAATATTTTTTCACCCTATGTTGGTGATACATGGTGGTAATGACAATTAAACAGGTCCCACTTGGCTCACCAAATTTTGTTCTTCTAGGTTGAAGCATTCGTTTACAGTAGCAGTTTTTATTTTTAGGTTTCACTATTTTCTCTCCTATATAGATGATGAATTTGGAACTCTAAATCCAACATGGTTTGTAGTAGCTCTTTGAAACTTGACAAAATAAAGGAGTTCTCAGTTTTTTCTCTATGATTTGTTTCCGCTTCAAGTAGCCCTAAGCAGAGACTGTGGAAAAGCACTTTAATTGAGAGGGGTTGCCAAGCTTCTAAGAAATAACGAGTTTCTGAATTACCAGCAAACATTTTCTCACCCAATCTTGATGATACTTGGTGGTGAAGATCGGTACACAAATCCCACTTGGTTCAGCAAATTTTTTTCTTCTAGGTTGAAGAGTTCTTCTACAGTAGCAATTTTTATATTTAGGTTTCACACTGTTCTCTCCTATAAAGATAGAGGAATTTGGAACTCTAAATCCAACATGGTTTGTAGTAGCTCTTTGAAACTTGACAAAATAAAGGAGTTCTCAGTTTTGTCTCTATGATTTGTTTCCGCTTCATGTAGCCCTAAGCAGAGACTGTGGGAAAGCACTTTCATTGAAAAGGGTTGCCAAGCTTCCAAGAAATTACGAGTTTCTGAAATACCAGCAAATATTTTTTCACCCAATGTTGGTGGTACGTGGTGGTAATGACAAATTCACAGATCCCACTTGGCTCACCAAATTTTGTTCCTCTAGGTTGAAGCGTTCATTTACAGTAGCAGTTTTTATTTTTAGGTTTCACTATTTTCTCTCCTACATAGATGATGATTTTGGAACTCTAAATCCAACATGGTTTGTAGTAGCTCTTTTAAACTTGACAAAATAAAGGAGTTCTCAGTTTGTGTCTATGATTTGTTTCCGCTTCATGTAGCCCTAAGCAGAGACTGTGGGAAAGCACTTTCATTGAAAAGGGTTGCCAAGCTTCCAAAAAATTACGGGTTTCTGAAATACCAGCAAATATTTTTTCACCCAATGTTGATGATACTGGGTGGTAATGATCGGTACACAAATCCCACTTGACTCACCAAATTTTGTTCTTCTAGGTTGAAGCGTTTGTTTACAGTAGCAGTTTTTATTTTTAGTTTTTACTCTTTTCTCTCCTATATAGATAGATGAATTTCGAACTCTAAATCCAACATGGTTTGTAGTAGCTCTTTGAAACTTCAAAAAATAAAGGAGTTCAAAGTTTTGTCTCTATGGTTTGTTTCCTCTTCAATTTGCCCTAGGCACAGACTGTGGAAAAGCACTTTCATTGAGAGGGGGGCCAAGCTTCTAAGAATTAACGAGTTTCCGAAATACCTGCAAATATTTTTTCACCCAATCTTGATGATACTTGCTGGTAATGATCGGTACACAAATCCCACTTGACTCACCAAATTTTGTTCTTCTATGTTGAAGCGTTCGTTTATAGTAGCCGTTTATATTTTTAGGTTCCCTCTGTTCTCTACTATATATATAGATGATTTTGGAACTCTAAATCCAACATGGTTTGTAGTAGCTCTTTGAAACTTCAAAAAATAAAGGAGTTCTCAGTTTTGTCTCTATGATTTGTTTCCGCTTCATGTTGCCCTAAGCAGAGACTGTGGGAAAGCACTTTCATTGAAAGGGGTTGCCAAGCTTCCAAGAAAATACGAGTTTCTGAAATACCAGCACATATTTTTTCACCCAATGTTGGTGATACGTGGTGGTAATGACAAGTTCTCAGATCCCAGTTGGCTCACCAAATTTTGTTCTTATAGGTTGAAGCGTTCGTTTACAGTCGCATTTTTTATTTTTTTGTTTCACTCTTTTCTCTCCTATGTATATGATGAATTTAAAACTCTAAATCCAACATGGTTTGTAGTAGCTCTTTGAAACTTGACAAAATAAAGGAGTTCTCAGTTTTGTCTCTGTGATTTGTTTCCGCTTCATGTAGCCCTAAGCAGAGACTGTGGAAAAGCACTTTCATTGAAAGGGGTTGCCAACTTCCAAAAATTACGAGATCACAAAATAACAGCAAATATTTTTTCACCCAATTTTGGTGATAAGTGGTGGTAATGACAAGTACACAGATCCCACTTGGCTCACCAAATTTTGTTCTTCTAGGTTGAAGCGTTCGTCTACAGTAGCAGTTTATATTTTTAGGTTCCCTCTGTTCTCTCCTATATACATAGATGATTTTGGAACTCTAAATTCAACATGGTTTGTAGTAGCTCTTTGAAACTTGAAGAAATAAAGGAGTTCTCAGTTTTGTCTCTATGATTTTTTCCAGTTCATGTAGCCCTAAGCAGAGACTGTGGGAAAGCACTTTCATTGAAAGGGGTTGCCAAGCTTCCAAGAAATTACGAGTTTCTGAAATACCAGCAAATATTTTTTCACCCAATGTTGGTGATACGTGGTGGTGATGACAATTACACAGATCCCACTTGGCTCACCAAATTTGTTTCTTCTAGGTTGAAGCGTTCGTTTACAGTAGCAGTTTTTATTTTTAGGTTTCACTCTGTTCTCACTTATATAGAGAGATGAATTTGGAACTCTAAATCCAACATGGTTTGTAGTAGCTCTTTAAAACTTGACAAAATAAAAGAGTTCTCAGTTTTTTCTCTATGATTTGTTTCCGCTTCACGTAGCCCTACGCAGAGACTGTGGAAATGCACTTTCATTGAAAGGGGTTGCCAAGCTTCCAAGAAATAACGAGTTTCCGAAATACCAGCAAATATTTTTTCACCCAATGTTGATGATACGTGGTGGTAATGACAAGTACACAAATCCCATTTGGCTCACCAAGTTTTGTTCTTCTTGGTTGAACCGTTCAATTACAGTAGCAGTTTATATTTTTAGGTTCCCTCTGTTCTCTCCTATATAGATAGATGATTTTGGAACTGTAAATCCAACATGGTTTGTAGTAGCTCTTTGAAACTTGGCAAAATAAAGGAGTTCTCAGTTTTGTCTCTATGATTTTTTTCCGCTTCATGTAGCCCTAAGCAGCGACTGTGGAAAAGCACTTTCATTGAAAGGGGTTGAAAACTTCCAAAAATTACGAGATCACAAAATAACAGCAAATATTTTTTCACCCAATGTTGGTGATACGTGGTGGTAATGACAAGTACACAGAACCCACTTGGCTCACCAAATTTTGTTCTTCTAGGTTGAAGCGTTCGTTTACAGTAGCAGTTTATATTTTTAGGTTCCCTCTGTTGTCTCCTATATAGATAGATGATTTTGGAACTCTAAATTCAACATGGTTTGTAGTAGCTCTTTGAAACTTGAAAAAATAAAGGAGTTCTCAGTTTTGTCTCTATGATTTTTTCCACTTCATGTAGCCCTAAGCAGAGACTGTGGGAAAGCACTTTCATTGAAAGGGGTTGCCAAGCTTCCAAGAAATTACGAGTTTCTGATATACCAGCAAATATTTTTTCACCCAATGTTGGTGATACGTGGTGGTAATGACAATTAAACAGATCACACTTGGCTCCCCAAATTTATTTCTTCTAGGTTGAAGTGTTCGTTTACAGTAGCAGTTTTTATTTTTAGGTTTCACTCTGTTCTCACTTATATAGACAGATGAATTTGGAACTCTAAATACAACATGGTTTGTAGTAGCTCTTTGAAACTTGACAAAATAAAAGAGTTCTCAGTTTTTTCTCTATGGTTTGTTTCCTCTTCAAGTAGCCCTAGGCACAGACTGTGGAAAAGCACTTTCATTGAGAGGGGTTACCAAGCTTCTAAGAAATAACGAGTTTCCGAAAGACCAGTAAATATTTTTTCACCCAATCTTGATGATACTTGGTGGTAATGATCGGTTCACAAATCCCAATTGACTCACCAAATTTTCTTCTTCTAGGTTGAAGCTTTCGTTTACAGTAGCAGTTTTTATTTTTAGGTTTCACTCTGTTCTCTCCTATATAGATAGATGAATTTGGAACTCTAAATCCAACATGGTTTGTAGTAGATCTTTGAAACTTGACAAAATAAAGGAGTTCTCCGTTTTGTCTCTATGATTTGTTTCCTCTTCAAGTATCCATAGGCACAGACTGTGAAAAAGCACTTTCATTGAGATGGGTTGCCAATCTTCTAAGAAATAACGAGTTTCCGAAATACCAGCAAATATTTTTTCACCCAATCTTGATGATACTTGGTGGTAATGATTGGTACACAATTCCCACTTGACTCACCAAATTTAGTTCTTCTAGGTTGAAGCGTTCGTTTACAGTAGCAGTTTATATTTTTAGGTTCCCTCTGTTCTCTCCTATATAGATAGATGATTTTGGAACTATAAATCCAACATGGTTTTTAGTAGCTCTTTGAAACTTGACCAAATAAAGGAGTTCTCATTTTTGTCTCCATGATTTGTTTCTGCTTCATGTAGCCCTAAGCAGAGACTGTGGAAAAGCACTTTCATTGAAAGGGGTTGCCAAGCTTCCAAGAAATTACGAGATCACGAAATAAGAGCAAATATTTTTTCACCCAATGTTGGTGATACGTGGTGGTAATGACAATTACACAGATCCCACTTGGCTCACCAAATTTTGTTCTTCTAGGTTGAAGCGTTCGATTAGAGTAGTAGTTTTTATTTTTAGGTTTCACTCTTTTCTCTCTTATATAGATGATGAATCTGGAACTCTAAATCCAACATGGTTTGTAGTAGCTCCTCGAAACTTGACAAAATAAAGGAGTTCTCTGTTTTGTCTCTATGGTTTGTTTCCTCTTCATGTAGCCCTAGGCAGAGATTGTGGAAAAGCACTTTCATTTAGAGGGGTTGCCAAGCTTCTAAAAATAACAGGATTCCGAAATACCAGCAAATATTTTTTCACCCAATCTTGATGATACTTGGAGGTAATGATCGATACACAAATCGCACTTGACTCACCAAATTTTGTTCTTGTAGGTTGAAGCGTTCGTTTACAGTAGCAGTTTACATTTTTAGGTTCCCTCTGTTCTCTCCTATATGGATAGATGATTTTGGAACTCTAAATCCAACATGGTTTGTAGTAGCTCTTTGAAACTTCAAAAAATAAAGGAGTTCTCAGTTTTGTCTCTATGATTTGTTTCCGCTTCATGTTGCCCTACGCAGAGACTGTGGGAAAACACTTTCATTGAAAGGGGTTGCCAAGCTTCCAAGAAAATACGAGTTTTTGAAATACCAGCAAATATTTTTTAACCCAATGTGGGTGATACGTGGTGGTAATGACAAGTTCTCAGATCCCAGTTGGCTCACCAAATTTTGTTCTTCTAGGTTGAAGCGTTCGTTTACAGTCCCATTTTTTTTTTTTATGTTTCACTCTATTCTCTCCTATATATATGATGAATTTGAAACTCTAAATCCAACATGGTTTGTAGTAGCTCTTTGAAACTTGACAAAATAAAGGAGTTCTCAGTTTTGTCTCTATGATTTGTTTCCATTTCATGTAGCCCTAAGCAGAGACTGTGGAAAAGCACTTTCATTGAAAGGGGTTGCCAAGCTTCCCAGAAATAACGAGTTTCCGAAATACCAGCAAATATTTTTTCACCCAATGTTGATGATACGTGGTGGTAATGACAAGTACACAAATCCCACTTGGCTCACCAAGTTTTGTTCTTCTAGGTTGAATGCGTTCGTTTACAGTAGCAGTTTATATTTTTAGGTTCCCTCTGTTCTCTCCTATATAGATAGATGATTTTGGAACTGTAAATCCAACATGGTTTGTTTTAGCTCTTTGAAACTTGACAAAATAAAGGAGTTCTCAGTTTTGTCTCTATGATTTTTTTCCGCTTCATGTAGCCCTAAGCAGAGACTGTGGAAAAGCACTTTCATTGAAAGGGGTTGCCAACTTCCAAAAATTACGAGATCACAAAATAACAGCAAATATTTTTTCACCCAATGTTGGTGATACGTGGTGGTAATGACAAGTACACAGATCCCACTTGGCTCACCAAATTTTGTTCTTCTAGGTTGAAGCGTTAGTTTACAGTAGCAGTTTATATTTTTAGGTTCCCTCTGCTCTCTCCTATATAGATAGATGATTTAACTCTAAATCCAACATGGTTTGTACTAGCTCTTTAAAACTTGACAAAATAAAGGAGTTCTCAGTTTTGTCTCTATGATTTTTTCCACTTCATGTAGCCCTAAGCAGACACTGTGGGAAAGCACTTTCATTGAAAGGGGTTGCCAAGCTTCCAAGAAATTACGAGTTTCTGAAATACCAGCAAATATTTTTTCACCTAATTTTGGTGATACGTGGTGGTAATGACAATTACACAGATCCCACTTGGCTCACCAAATTTGTTTCTTCTAGGTTGAAGCGTTCGTTTAGTAGCATTTTTTATTTTTAGGTTTCACTATTTTCTCTCCTACATAGATGATGATTTTGGAACTCTAAATCCAACATGGTTTGTAGTAGCTCTTTGAAAGTTGACAAAATAAAGGAGTTCTCAGTTTTGTGTCTATGATTTGTTTCCGCTTCATGTAGCCCTAAGCAGAGACTGTGGGAAAGCACTTTCATTGAAAAGGGTTGCCAAGCTTCCAAGAAATTACGAGTTTCTGAAATACCAGCAAATATTTTTTCACCCTATGTTGGTGATACGTGGTGGTAATGACAATTAAACAGATCCCACTTGGCTCACCAAATTTTGTTCTTCTAGGTTGAAGCGTTCGTTTACAGTAGCAGATTTTATTTTTAGGTTTCACTATTTTCTCTCCTATATAGATGATGAATTTGGAACTCTAAATCCAACATGGTTTGTAGTAGCTCTTTGAAAATTGACAAAATAAAGGAGTTCTCAGTTTTATCTTTATGGTTTGTTTCCTCTTCAAGTAGCCGTAGGCACAGACTGTGGAAAAGCATTTTCATTGAGAGGGGTGGCCAAGCTTCTAAGAAATAACGAGTTTCCGAAATACCAGCAAATATTTTTTCACCCAATGTTGATGATACTGGGTGGTAATGATCGGTACACAATTCCCACTTGACTCACCAAATTTTGTTCTTCTAGGTTGAAGCATTCGTTTACAGTAGCAGTTTATATTTTTAGGTTCCCTCTGTTCTCTCCTATATAGATAGATGATTTTGGAACTCTAAATTCAACATGGTTTGTAGTAGCTCTTTGAAACTTGACAAAATAAAGGAGTTCTCAGTTTTGTCTCTATGATTTGTTTCCGCTTCATGTAGCCCTAAGCAGAGAATGTGGAAAGCACTTTCATTGAAAGGGGTTGCCAAGCTTCCAAGAAATTACGAGTTTCCGAAATACCAGCAAATATTTTTTCACCCAATCTTGATGATACGTGGTGGTAATGACAAGTACACAAACCCCACTTGGCTCACCAAATTTTGTTCTTCTAGGTTGAAGCGTTCGTTTACAGTAGCAGTTTTTATTTTTAGGTTTCACTCTTTTCTCTCTTATATAGATGATGAATCTGGAACTCTAAATCCAACATGGTTTGTAGTAGCTCCTCGAAACTTGACAAAATAAAGGAGTTCTCAGTTTTGTCTCTATGGTTTGTTTCCTCTTCATGTAGCCCTAGGCAGAGATTGTGGAAAAGCACTTTCATTGAGAGGGGTTCCCAAGTTTCTAAGAATAAGATGATTCCGAAATACCAGCAAATATTTTTTCACCCAATCTTGATGATTCTTGGTGGTAAAGATCAGTACACAAATCCCACTTGACTCACCAAGTTTTGTTCTTGTAGGTTGAAGCGTTCGTCTACAGTAGCAGTTTTTATTTTTAGGTTTCCCTCTGTTCTCTCCTATATAGATAGATTAATTTGGAACTCTAAATCCAACATGGTTTGTAGTAGCTCTGTGAAACTGACAAAATAAAGGAGTTCTCAGTTTTGTCTCTATGATTTGTTTCCTCTTCAAGTTGCCCTAGGCACAGACAGTGGAAAAGCACTTTCATTGAGAGGGGTTGCCAAGCTTCTAACAAATAACGAGTTTCCGAATCACCAGCAAATATTTTTTTACCCAATTTTGATGATACTTGTTGGTAATGATCAGTACACAAATCCCACTTGGCTCACCAAATTTTCTTCTTCTAGGTTGAAGCGTTCGTCTACAGTAGAAGTTTTTATATTCAGGTTTCACTCTGTTCTCTCCTATATAGATAGATGAATTTGGAACTCTAAATGCAACATGGTTTGTAGTAGCTCTTTGAATCTTGACAAAATAAAGGAGTTCTCAGTTTTGTCTCTATGGTTTGTTTCCTCTTCGAATAGCCCTAGGCACAGACTGTGGAAAAGCAGTTTCATTGAGAGGGGTTGCCAAACTTCTAAGAAATAATGAGTTTCAGAAATACCAGCAAATATTTTTTCACCCAATATGATGATTCTTGGTGGTAAAGATCAGTACACAAATCCCACTTGACTCACCGAATTTTGTTCTTGTAGGTTGAAGCGTTCGTCTACAGTAGCAGTTTTTATTTTTAGGTTTCCCTCTGTTCTCTCCTATATAGATAGATGAATTTGGAACTCTAAATCCAACATGGTTTGTAGTAGCTCTATGAAACTTGACAAAATAAAGGAGTTCTCAGTTTTGTCTCTATGGTTTGTTTCCTCTTCGAGTAGCCCTAGGCACTGACTGTGGAAAAGCAGTTTCATTGAAAGGGGTTGCCAAGCTTCCATGAAATTACGAGTTTCCGAAATACCAGCAAATATTTTTTCGCCCAATGTTGATCATACGTAGCGGTAATGATTAGTACACAAATCCAACTTGGCTCACCAAATTTTGTTGTTCTAGGTTGAAGCGTTCATCTACAGTAGCAATTTTTAATTTTAGGTTTCCCTCTGTTCTCTCCTATATAGATAGATGAATTTGGAACTCTAAATCCAACATGGTTTGTAGTAGCTCTTTGAAACTTGACAAATTAAAGGAGTTCTCAGTTTTTTCTCTATGGTTTGTTTCATCTTCAAGAAGTCCTAGGCAAGACTGTGGAAAAGCACTTTCATTGAGAGGGGTTGCCAAGCTTCTAAGAAATAACGAGTTTCCGATATACCAGCAAATATTTTTTCACCCAATCTTCGTGGTACTGGGTGGTAATGACTAGTACACAAATACCACTTGGCTCACCAAAATTTCTTCTTCTAGGTTGAAGCGTTCGTTTACAGTAGCAGTTTTTATTTTTAGGTTTCACTCTGTTCTCTCCTATATAGATAGATTAATTTGGAACTCTAAATCCAACATGGTTTGTAGTAGCTCTTTGAAAGTTGACAAAATAAAGGAGTTTCCAGTTTTGTCTTTAGGGTTGTTTCCTCTTCAAGTAGCCCTAGGCACAGACTGTGAAAAAGCACTTTCATTGAGAGGGGTTGCCAAGCTTCCAAGAAATTACGAGTTTCCTAAATACCAGCAGATAATTTTTCACCCAATCTTGATGATACGTGGTGGTAATGAGAGGTACACAAATCCCACTTGGCTCACCAAAATTTCTTCTTATAGGTTGAAGCATTCGTTTCCAGTCTCAGTTTTTATTTTTAGGTTTCACTCTGTTCTCTCCTATATAGATAGATGAATTTGGAACTCTAAATCCAACATGGTTTGTAGTAGCTCTTTGAAACTGGACCAAATAAAGGAGTTCTCAGTTTTGTCTCTATGGTTTGTTTCCTCTTCAAATAGCCCTAGGCACAGACTGCGGAAAAGCACTTTCATTGAGAGGGCTTGCCAAGCTTCTAAGAAATAACGAGTATTCGAAATACCAGCAAATATTTTTCCAAACAATCTTGATGATACTTGGTGGTAATGATCGCTACACAAATCCAACTTGGGTCAACAAATTTTGTTCTTCTAGGTTGAAGCGTTCATCTACAGTAGCAGTTTTTATTTTTAGGTTTCACTCTGTTCTCTTTTATACAGATAGATGAATTTGGAACTCTAAATCAAACATGGTTTGTAGTAGCTCTTTGAAACTTGACAAAATAAAGGAGTTCTCGGTTTTGTCTCTATGGTTTGTTTCCTCTTCAAGTAGCCCTAGGAACAGACTGTGGAAAAGCACTTTCATTGAGAGGGTTTGCCAAGCTTCTAAGAAATAACCAGTTTCCGAAATACCAGCAATTATATTTTCACCCAATGGTGATGATACTTGGTGGTAATGATCAGTACACAATTCAGACTTGGCTCACCAAATTCTGTTCTTCTAGGTTGAAGTGTTCGTCTACAGTAGTAGTTTTTATATTTGTGTTTTACTCTGTTCTCTGCTATATAGATAGATGAATTTGGAACTCTAAATCCAACATGGTTTGTAATAGCTCTTTGAAACTTGACAAAAGAAAGGAGTTCTCAATTTTGTCTCTATGGTTTGTTTCCGCTTCAAGAAGCCCTAGGCACCGAAGGTGGAAAAGCACTTTCGTTGAAAGGGGTGCCAAGCTTCTAAGAAATAACGAATTTCCGAAATACCAGCAAATATTTTTTCACCCAATCTTGATGATACTTGGTGGTAATGATCAGTACACAAATCCCACATGGCTAAACAAATTTTATTCTTCTAGATTGAAGCGTTCGTCTACAGTAGCAGTTTTTATATTTAGGATTCACTCTGTACTCTCCTTTATAGATAGATGAATTTGGAACTCTAAATCCAACATGGTTTGTAATAGCTCTTTGAAACTTGAGAAAATAAAGGAGTTCTCAGTTTTGTCTCTATGGTTTGTTTCCTTTCAAGTAGCCCTAGGCACCGACTGTGGAAAATCACTTTCATTGAGAGGGGTTGCCAAGCTTTTAAGAAATAACGAGTTTCCGAAATACCAGCAAATATTTTTTCACCCAATCTTGATGATACTTGGTGGTGATGATCGGTAAACAAATCCCACTGACTAACCAAATTTTGTTCTTCTCGGATGAAGCGTGTGTTTACAGTAGCCGTTTATACTTTTAGGTTTCCCTCTGTTCTATCCTATATAGATAGATGAATTTGCAACTCTAAATCCAACATGGTTTGCAGTAGCTCTTTGAAACTTGACAAAATGAAGTAGTTCTCAGTTTTCTCTCTATGTTTTGTTTTCTCTCTATGTTTTGTTTCCTCCTCAAGTAGTCCTAGTCACAGACTGTGGAAAAGCACTTTCATTGAGAGGGGTTGCCAGCTTCCAAGAAATTACGAGTTTCTGAAATACCAGCAAATATTTTTCACCCAATCTTGATGACACTTGGTGGTAATGATCAGTACACAAATCCCACTTGCTTCACCAAATTTTGTTCTTCTAGATTGAAGCGTTCGTCTACAGTAGCAGTTTTTTTATTTAGGTTTCACTCTGTCTCTCCTATATAGATAGATGAATTTGGAATTCTAAATCCAATATGGTTTGTAGTAGCTCTTTGAAACTTGACAAAGTAAAAAAGTTCTCAGTTTTGTCTTTATGATTTGTTTCCGCTTCATGTAGCCCTAAGCAGAGACTGTGGAAAAGCACTTTCATTGAAAGGGGTTGCCAAGCTTCCAAGAAATTACGAGTTTCCGAAATACCAGCAAATATTATTTCACCCAATCTTGATGATACTTGGTGGTGATGATCAGTACACAAATCCCACTTGGCTCACCAAATTTTGTTCTTATATGTTGAAGCGTTCTTCTACAGTAGCAGTTTTTATGTTTAGGTTTCCCTTATTCAATCGTATATAGATAGATGAATTTGGAACTCTAAATCCAACATAGTTTGTAATGGCTCTTTGAAACTTGACAAAATAAAGGAGTTCTCAGTTTTTTCTCAATGGTTTGTTTCCGCTTCAAGTAGCCCTATTCACAGACGGTGGAAAAGCACTTTCATTGAGAGGGGTTGCCAAGCTTCCAAGAAATTACCAGTTTCCGAAATACCTGCGAATATTTTTTCACCCAATCTTGATGATACTTGGTGGTAATGATCGGTACACAAATCCCACTTGACTCACCAAATTTTGTTTTTCTAGGTTGATGCGTTCGTTATCAGTAGCAGTTTTTATTTTTGTGTTTCACTCTGTTCTCTCCTATATAGATAGATGAATTTGGAACTCTAAATCCAACATGGTTTGTAGTAGCTCTTTGAAAGTTGACAAAATAAAGGAGTACTCAGTTTTGTCTCGATGGTTTGTTTCCTTTTCAAGTATCCCTTGCACAGACTGTGGAAAAGCACTTTCATTGAGACGGGTTGCCAAGCTTCTAAGAAATAACGAGTTTCCGAAATACCAGAAAATATTTTTTCACCCACTCTTGATGATACTTGCTGGTCAGGACAAGTACACAAATCCCACTTGGCTCACCAAATTCTGTTCTTCTAGGTTGAAGCATTCGTCTACAGTAGCTGTTTTTATTTTTAGGTTTTACTCTGTTCTCTCCTATATAGATAGATGAATTTGGAAGTCTAAATCGAACATGGTTTGTAGTAGCTCTTTGAAACTTGACAAAATAAAGGAGTTCTCAGTTTTTTCTCTATGGTTTGTTTCCTCTTCAAGTACCCCTAGGAACAGACTGTGGAAAAGCACTTTCATTGAGTGGGTTTGCCATGCTTCTAAGAAATAACGAGTTTCAGAAATACCAGCAAATATTTTTTTACGCAAACTTGATGACACTTGGTGGAAATGATCAGTACACAAATCCCACTTGGCTCACCAAATTTTGTTCTTCTAGGTTGAAGCGTTCGTCTACTCTAGCAGTTTTTATATTTAGGTTTCACTCTGTTCTCTTCTATATAGATATATGAATTTGGAACTCTAAATCCAACAAGTTTTTTAGTAGCTCTTTGATACTTGACAAAATAAAGGAGTTCTCAGCTTTGTCTCTATGATTTGTTTCCGCTTCATGTAGCCCTAAGCAGAGACTGTGGAAAAGCACTTTCATTGAAAGGGGTTGCCAAGCTTCCAAGAAACTACGAGTTTCCCAAATAACAGCAAATACTTTTTCACCCAAGGTTGATGATACGGGGTGGTAATGTCAAGTCCACAAATCAAACTTGGCTCAACAAATTTTGTTCTTCTAGGTTGAAGCGTTCGTTAACAGTAGCAGTTTTATATTTAGGTTTCACTCTGTTCTCTCCATTATAGATAGATGAATTTGGAACTCTAAATCCAACATGGTTTGTAGTACTCTTTGAAACTTGACAAAATAAAGGATTTCTCAGTTTTGTCGCTATTGTTTGTTTCCGCTTCAAGTAGCCCTAAGCAGTGACTGTGGAAAAGCACTTTCATTGAGTGGGGTTGCCAAGCTTCTAAAAAATAACGAGTTTCCGAAATACCAGCAAGTATTTTTTCACGCAATCTTGATGACACTTGGTGGTAATGATCAGTACACAAATCCCACTTGGCTCACCAAATTTTGTTCTTCTAGGTTGAAGCGTTTGTCTACAGTAGCAGTTTTTATTTTTAGTTTCACTCTGTTCTCTCCTATATAGATAGATGAATTTGGAACTCTAAATCCAATATGATTTGTAGTAGCTCTTTGAAACTTGACAAAGTAAAGGAGTTCTCAGTTTTGTTCCTATGATTTGTTTCCACTTCATGTAGCCCTAGGCAGAGACTGTGGAAAAGCACTTTCATTGAAAGGGGTTGCCAAGATCCAAGAAATTACGAGTTTCCGAAATACCAGCAAATATTTTTTCACCCAATATTCATGAAACTTGGTGGTATTGATCGGTACACAAATCCCACTTGGCTCACCAAATTTTGTTCTTCTATCTTGAAAAGTTCGTCTACAGTAGCAGTTTTTATATTTAGGTTTCACTCTGTTCTCTGCTATATAGATAGATGAATTTGGAACTCTAAATCCAACATGGTTTGTAGTAGCTCTTTGAAACTTGACAAAATAAAGGAGTTCTCAGTTTTGTCTCTATGGTTTGTTTCCTCTTAGAGTAGCCCTAGGCATAGACTGTAAAAAAGCACTTTCATTGAGAGGGGTTGCCAAGCTTCTAAGAAATAACGATTTTCTGAAATAATAGCAAATATTTTTTCACCCAATGTAGATGATACTTGGTGGAAATGATCAGTACACAAATCCCACTTGGCTCACCAAATTTTGTTCTTCTAGGTTGAAGCGTTCGTCTACAGTAGCAGTTTTTATGTTTATTTTTCATCTGTTCTGTGCTATATAGATAGATGAATTTGGAACTCTAAATCCAACATGGTTTGTAGTTGCTCTTCGAAACTTGACAAAATAAAGGTGTTCTCTGTTTTGTCTCTATGGTTTGTGTTCTCTTCAAGTAGCCCTAGGCACAGATGGTGGAATCACACTTTCATTGAGAGGGGTTGATAAGCTTCCAAGGAATTACGATTTTCCGAAATAGCAGCAAATATTTTTTCACCCAATCGTGATGATACTTGGTGTTTATGATCGGTACTCCAATCCCACTTGACTCACCAAATTTTGTTCTTCTAGGTTGAAGCGTTCGTTTTCAGTATCAGTTTTTATTTTTAGGTTTCACTCTGTTCTCTCCTATATAGATAGATGAATTTGGAACTCTAAATCCAACATGGTTTGTAGTAGCTCTTTGAAACTTGACAAAATAAAGGAGTTCTCAGTTTTTTCTCTATGATTTGTTTCCGCTTGAAGTAGCCCTAAGCAGAGACTGTGGAAAAGCACTTTAATTGAGAGGTGTTGCCAAGCTTCTAAGAAATAACGAGTTTCTGAATTACCAGCAAATATTTTCTCACCCAATCTTGATGATACTTGGTGGTGAAGATCGGTACACAAATCCCACTTGGCTCACCAAATTTTCTTCTTCTAGGTTGAAGAGTACTTCTACAGTAGCAGTTTTTATGTTTAGGTTTCACTCTGTTCTCTGCTATATAGATAGATGAATTTGGAACACTAAATCCAACATGGTTTTTAGTGGCTCTTTGAAACTTGACAAAATAAAGGAGTTCTCTGTTTTGTCTCTATGTTGTGTTTCCTCTTCAAGTAGCCCTAGGCACAGAGGGAGGAAAAGCACTTTCATTGAGAGGGGTTGCCATCTTCCAAGATATTACGAGTTTCCGAAATACCAGCAAATATTTTTTCACCCAATGTTGATGATACTTGGTGTTCACGATCGGTACACAAATCCCTCTTGACTCACCAAATTTTGATCTTCTAGGTTGAAGCGTTCGTTTTAAGTAGCACTTTTTATTTTTAGGTTTCACTCTGTTTTATCCTATACAGATAGATGAATTTGGAACTCTAAATCCAACATGGTTTGTAGTAGCCCTTTGAATCTGGACAAAATAAAGGAGTTCTCAGTTTTTTCTCTATGGTTTGTTTCCTCTTCAAGTACCCCTAGGAACAGACTGTGGAAAAGCACTTTCATTGAGTGGGTTTGCCATGCTTCTAAGAAATAACGAGTTTCAGAAATACCAGCAAATATTTTTTCACGCAAACTTGATGACACTTGGTGGTAATGATCAGTACACAAATCCCACTTGGCTCACCAAATTTTGTTCTTCTAGGTTGAAGCGTTCGTCTACTGTAGCAGTTTTTATATTTAGGTTTCACTCTGTTCTCTGCTATATAGATAGATGAATTTGGAACACTAAATCCAACAAGGATTTTTAGTGGCTCTTTGAAACTTGACAAAATAAAGGAGTTCTCTGTTTTGTCTCTGTGTTTTGTTTCCTCTTCAAGTAGCCCTAGGCACAGAGGGAGGAAAAGCACTTTCATTGAGAGGGGTTGCCATCTTCCAAGAAATTACGAGTTTCCGAAATACCAGCAAATATTTCTTCACCCAATGTTGATAATACTTGGTGTTTACGATCGGTACACAAATCCCACTTGACTCACCAAATTTTGATCTTCTAGGTTGAAGCGTTCGTCTTCAGTAGCAGTTTTTATTTTTAGGTTTTACTCTGTTCTCTGCTATATAGATAGATGAATGTGGAACTCTAAATCCAACATGGTTTGTAGTAGCTCTTTGAAACTTGACAAAATAAAGGAGTTATCCGTTTTGTCTCTATGGTTTGTTTGCTCTTAAAGTAGCCCTGGCACAGACTGTGGAAAAGCACTTTCATTGAGAGGGGTTGCCAAGCTTCTAAGAAATAATGAGTTTCCCAAAATACCAGCAAATATTTTTTCACCCAATCTTGATGATACTTGGTGGTAAGGAAAAGGACACAAATCTCACTTGGCTCACCAAATTTTGTTCTTCTAGGTTGAAGCATTCGTCTACAGTAGCAGTTTTTATTTTTAGGTTTTACTATGTTCTCTCCTATATGGATAGATGAATTTGGAACTCTAAATCCAACATGGTTTGTAGTAGCTCTTTGAAACTTGACAAAATAAAGGAGTTCACAGTTTTTTCTCTATGATTTGTTTCCACTTCAAGTAGCCCTAAGAAGAGACTGTGGAAAAGCACTTTAATTGAGAGGGGTTGCCATGCTTCTAAGAAATAACGAGTTTCAGAAATACCAGCAAATATATTTTCACGCAAACTTGATGACACTTGGTGGTAATGATCAGTACACAAATCCCACTTGGCTCAGCATATTTTGTTCTTCTAGGTTGAAGCGTTCTTCTACTGTAGCAGTTTTTATATTTAGGTTTCACTCTGTTCTCTGCTATATAGATAGATGAATTTGGAACTCTAAATCCAACATGTTTTTTAGTAGCTCTTTGATACTTGACAAAATAAAGGAGTTCTCAGCTTTGTCTCTATGATTTGTTTCCGCTTCATGTAGCCCTAAGCAGAGACTGTGGAAAAGCACTTTCATTGAAAGAGGTTGCCAAGCTTCCAAGAAATTATGAGATTCCGAAATACCAGCAAATATTTTTTCACCCAAGTTTGATGATACGTGGTGGTAATGATCGGTACAAAAATCCCACTTGGCTCAACAAATTTTGTTCTTCTAGGTTGAAGCGTTCGTCTACAGTAGCAGTTTTTATATTTAGGTTTCCCTCTGTTCTCTTCTATATAGATAGATGAATTTGGAACTCTAATTCCAACATGGTTTGTAGTAACTCTTTGAAACTTGACAAAATAAAGGAGTTCTGAGTTTTGTCTCTATGATTTGTTTCCGCTTCATGTAGCCCTAAGCAGAGACTGTGAAAAAACACTTTCATTGAAAGGGGTTTCCAAGCTTCCAAGAAATTACGAGTTTCCGAAATACCAGCATATATTTTTTCACCCAAGGTTGATGATACGTGGTGGTAATGATCGGTACAAAAATCCCACTTTGCTCAACAAATTTTGTTCTTCTAGGTTGAAGCGTTCGTCTACAGTAGCAGTTTTTATATTTAGGTTTCACTCTGTTCTCTGCTATATAGATAGATGAATTTGGAACTCTAAATCCAACATGGTTTGTAGTAGCTCTTTGAAACTTGACAAAATAAAGGAGTTCTGAGTTTTGTCTCTATGATTTGTTTCTGCTTCATGTTGCCCTAAGCAAAGACTGTGGAAAAGCACTTTCATTGAAAGGGGTTGCCAAGCTTCCAAGAAATTACGAGTTTCCGAAATACCAGCATATATTTTTTCAAACAAGGTTGATGATACGTGGTGGTAATGATCGGTACACAAATCCCACTTGTCCCACCAAATTTTGTTCTTCTAAGTTGAAGCGTTTGTCTACAGTAGCAGTTTTTATTTTTAGGTTTCACTCTGTTCTCTGCTATATAGATAGATGAATTTTTAACTCTAAATCCAACATGGTTTGCAGTAGCTCTTTGAAACTTGACAAAATAAACTAGTTTTCAGTTTTGTCTCTATGGTTTGTTTCCTCTTCAAGTACCCCTATGAACAGTCTGTGGAAAAGCACGTTCATTGAGTGGGTTTGCCATGCTTCTAAGAAATAACGAGTTTCAGAAATACCAGCAAATATTTTTTCACGCAAACTTGATGACACTTGGTGGTAATGATCAGTACACAAATCCCACTTGGCTCACCAAATTTTGTTCTTCTAGGTTGAAGCGTTCGTCTACAATAACAGTTAATATAATTAGGTTTCACTCTGTTCTCTGCAATATAGATAGATGAATTTGGAACTCTAAATCCAATATGGTTTGTAGTAGCTCTTTGAAACTTGAGAAAATAAAGGAGTTCTCAGTTTTGTCTCTATGATTTGTTTCCGCTTCAAGTAGCCCTAAGCAGAGACTGTGGAAAAGCACTTTCATTGAGAGTTGTTGCCAAGCTTCCAAGAAATTTCGAGTTTCCGAAATACCAGAAAATATTTTTTCACCCAATCTTGATGATACGTGGTGGTAATGAAAAGTCCACAAATCCCACTTGGCTTACCAAATTTTGTTCTTCTAAGTTGAAGCGTTCATTTACAGTAGGAGTTTTTATATTTAGGTTTCATTCTGTTCTCCCCTAAATCCAACATGGTTTGCAGTAGCTCTTTGAAACTTGATAAAATAAAGTACTTTTCAGTTTTGTCTCTATGTTTTGTTTCCTCTTCAAGTAGTCCTAGGCACAGACTGTGGAAAAGCACTTTCATTGAGAGGGGTTGCCAAGCTTCTAAGAAATAACGAGTTTCTGTAATACCAGCAAATTTTTTTTCACCGAATCTTGATGATACTTGGTGGTAATGATCAGTACACAAATCCCACTTGGCTCACCAAATTTTGTTCTTCTAGGTTGAAGAGTTAGACTACAATAGCAGTTTTTAAATTTAGGTTTCACTCTGTTCTCCCCTATATAGATTGATGAATTTGGAACTCTAAATCCAATATTGTTTGTAGTAGCTCTTTGAAACTTGACAAAGTAAAGGCGTTCTCAGTTTTGTCTCTATGATTTGTTTCCGCTTCATGTAGCCCTAAGCAGAGACTGTGGAAAAGCACTTTCATTGAGTTGGATTGACATGCTTCTAATAAATAACGAGTTTCCGAAATACCAGCAAATAATTTTTCACCCAATGTTGATGATACTTGGTGGTAATGATCAGTACACAAATCCCACTTGGCTCACCAAATTTTGTTCTTCTAGGTTGAAGCGTTCGTCTACCTTAACAGTTTTTATATTTAGGTTTCACTCTGTTCTCTCCTATATAGATAGATGAATTTGTAACTCTAAATCCAACATGGTTTGCAGTAGCTCTTTGAAACTTGAGAAAATAAACTAGTTTTCAGTTTTGTCTCTATGTTTTGTTTCCTCTTCAAGTAGTCCTAGGCACAGACTGTGGAAAAGCACTTTCATTGAGAGGGGAGGCCAAGCTTCTAAGAAATAACGAGTTTCTGAAATACCAGCAAATATTTTTTCACCGAATCTTGATGATACTTGGTGGTAATGATCAGTATACAAATCCCACTTGGCTCACCAAATTTTGTTCTTCTTGGTTGAAGCGTTCGTTTACAGAAGCAGTCTTTATATTTAGGTTTCATTCTGTTCTCCCCTATTTAGACAGATGATTTTGGAACTCTAAATCCAATAGGGTTTGTAGTAGCTCTTTGAAACTTGACAAAATAAAGGAGTTCTCAGTTTTGTCACTATGATTTGTTTCCGCTTCAATTAGCCCTAAGCAGAGACTGTGGAAAAGCACTTTCATTGAGAGGGGTTGCTAATCTTCCAAGAAATTTCGAGTTTCCGAAATACCAGCAAATATTTTTTCACCCAATCTTGATGATACGTGGTGGTAATGACAACTCCACAAATCCCACTTGGCTCACCAAATTTTGTTCTTCTAAGTTGAAGCGTTCGTTTACAGTAGTAGTTTTTATTTTTAGGTTTCACTCTGTTCTCCTATATAGATAGATGAATTTGGAACTCTAAATCCAACATGGTGTGTAGTAAGTCTTTGAAACTTGACAAAATAAAGGAGTTCTCAGTTTTATCTCTATGGTTTGTTTCCTCTTCAGGTACCCCTAAAAAGACTGTGGAAAAGCACTTTCATTGAATGGGGTTGCCATGCTTCTAAGAAATAACGAGTTTCCGAAATACCAGCAAATATTTTTGAATGCAATCTTGATGACACTTGGTGGTAATGATCAGTACACAAATCCCACTTGGCCCACCAGATTATGTTCTTCTAGGTTGAAGCGTTCATCTACAGTAGCAATTTTTATATTTAGGTTTCACTGTTCTCTCCTATATAAATAGATGAAATTGGACCTCTAAATCCAATATGGTTTGTAGTAGCTCTTTGAAACTTGACAAAGTAAAGGAGTTCTCAGATTTGTCTCTATGATTTGTTTCCGCTTCATGTAGCCCTAAGCAGAGACTGTGGAAAAGAACTTACATTGAAAGGGGTTGCAAAGTTTCCAAGAAATTATGATTTTCCGAAATACCAGCAAATATTTTCCACCCAAGGTTGATGATACCTGGTGGTAATGATCGGTACACAAATACCACTTGGCTGACCAAATTTTGTTCTTCTAGGTTGAAGCGTTCGTCTAGAGTAGCAGTTTTTATATTTAGGTTTCACTCTGTTCTCTGCTATATAGAATGATGAATTTGGAACTCTAAATCCAACATGGTTTGTAGTAGCTCTTTGAAACTTGACAAAATTAAGTAGTTCTCAGTTTTATCTTCATGTTTTGTTTCCTCTTCAAATAGTCCTAGGCACTGACTGTGGAAAAGCACTTTCATTGAGAGGGGTTGCCAAGCTTCTAAGAAATAACGAGTTTCCGAAATACCAGCAAATATTTTTTCACCGAATCTTGATGATACTTGGTGGTAATGATCAGTACACAAATCCCACTTGGCTCACCAAATTTTGTTCTTCTAGGTTGAAGCGTTCGTCTACTGTAGCAGTTTATATATTTAGGTTTCACTCTGTTCTCTACTATATAGATAGATGCATTTGGAACTCTAAATCCAACATGGTTTGAAGTAGCTCTTTGAAACTTGACAAAATAAAGGGGTTCTCAGTTTTGTCTCTATGATTTGTTTCCTCTTCAAGTAGCCCTAGGCACAGACGGTGGAAAAGCACTTTCATTGAGAGGGGTTGCCAAGCTTCCAAGAAATTACTGTTTCCGAAATACCAGCAAATATTTTTTCATCAAATCTTGATGATATATGGTGGTATTGATCGGTACACAAATCCCACTTGGCTCACCAAATTTTGTTCTTCTAGGTTGAAGCGTTCGTTTACAGTAGCAGTTTTTAATTTTAGGTTTCACTCTGTTCTCTGCTATATAGATAGATGAATTTGGAACTCTAAATCCAACATGGTTTGTAGTAGCTCCTTGAAACTTGACCATATAAAGGAGTTTTCAGTTTGTCTCAATGGATTGTTTCCTCTTCAAGTACCCCTAGAAACAGACTGTGGAAAAGCACTTTCATTGGGTGGGATTGCCAAGCTTCTAAGAAATAACGAGTTTCCGAAATACCAGCAAATATTTTTTCACCCAAGGTTGATGATACGTGGTAGTAATGATCGGTACACAAATCCCACTTGGCTCACCAAATTTTGTTCTTCTTCGTTGAAGCGTTCGTCTACAGTAGCAATTTTTATATTTAGGTTTCACTCTATTCTCTGCTATTTAGATAGATGAATTTGGAACTCTATATCCAACATGGTTTGTAGTAGCTCTTTGAAACTTGACAAAATAAAGTAGTTCTCAGTTTCGTCTCCATGTTTTGTTTCCTCTTCAAGTAGTCCTAGGCACTGACTGTGGAAAGCACTTTCATTGAGAGGGGTTGCCAAGCTTCTAAGAAATAACGAGTTTCCGAAATACCAGCAAATATTTTTTCACCGAATCTTGATGATACTTGGTGGTAATGATCAGTACACAAATTCCACTTGGCTCACCAAATTTTGTTCTTCTAGGTTGAAGCGTTCGTCTTCAGTAGCAGTTTTTATATTTAGGTTTCACTCTGTTCTCTCCGATATAGATAGATGAATTTGGAACTCTAAATTCCATATGGTTTGCAGTAGCTCTTTGAAACTTGACAAAATAGAGGAGTTCTCAGTTTTGTCTCTATGGTATGTTTAGTCTTCAAGTAGCCCTAGGCACAGACGGTGGAAAAGCACATTCATTGAGAGGGGTTGCCAAACCTCTAAGAAATAACTAGTTTCCGAAATACCAGCAAATATTTTTTCACCCAATTTTGATGATACTTGCTGGTAATGATCAGTACACAAATCCCACTTTGCTCACCAAATTATGTTCTTCTAGTTTGAATTGTTCATCTACAGTAGCAGTTTTTATATTTAGGTTTCACTCTGTTCTCTGCTATATAGATAGATGAATTTAGAACTCTAAATCCAACATAGTTTGTAGAAGCTCTTTAAACTTGACAAAAGAAAGGATTTCTCAGTATTGTCTCTATGGTTTGTTTCCTCTTCAATTAGCCCTAGGCACCGTCGGTGGAAAAGCACTGTCATTGAGAGGGGTTGCCAAGCTTCTAAGAAATTTCCAGTTTCTGAAATACCAGCAAATATTTTATCACCTACTCTTGATGAATCATGGTGGTAATGATCAGTACACAAATCCCACTTGGCTCACCAAATTGTATTCTTCTAGGTAGAAGCGTTTGTCTAAAGCAACAGTTTTTATATTTTGGTTTCACTCTGTTCTTTCTTATATAGATAGATAAATTTGGAACTCTAAATCCAACATGGTTTGTAGTAGCTATTTGGAACTTGACAAAATAAAGTGTTTCTCAGTTTTGTCTCTATGGTTTGTTTCCTCTTCAAGTAGCCCTAAGCAGAGACTGTGGAAAAGCACTTTCATTGAAAGGGATTGCCAATATTCCTAGAAATTTCGAGTTTCCGAAATACCAGCAAATATTTTGTCACCCAATGTTGATGATACGTGGTGGTAATGATCGGTACACAAATCCCAGTTGGCTCACCAAATTTTGTTCTCGATGTTGAAGCGTTCGTCTACAGTAGCAGTTTTTATGTTTAGGTTTCACTCTGATCCCTGCTATATAGATAGATGAATTTGGAACTCTAAATCCAACCTGGTTTGTAGTGGTTCTTTGAAACCTGACAAATAAAGGAGTTCTCACTTTTGTCTCTATAGTTTGTTTCCTCTTCAAGTAGCCCTAGGCACAGACTGTTGAAAAGCACTTTAATTGAGAGGGGTTGCGAAGCTTCTAAGAAATAACGAGTTTCCGAAATACCAGCAAATATTTTTTCACCCAATCTTGATGATACTTGGTGGTGATGATCGGTACACAATTCCCACTTGGCTCACCAAATTCTGGTCTTCTATGTTGAAGCGTTCTTCTACAGCAGCAGTTTTTATATTTAGGTTTCACTCTGTTCTCTCCTATATAGATAGATGAATTTGGAACTCTAAATCCAATATGGATTGCAGTAGCTCTTTGAAACTTGACAAAATAAAGAAGTTCTCAGTTTTTTCTCTATGTTTTGCTTCCTCTTCAAGTAGTCCTAAGCACAGACTGTGGAAAAGCACTTTCATTGAGAGGGGTTGCCAAGCTTCTAAGAAATAACGAGTTTCCGAAATACCAGCAAATATTTTTTCACCCAATCTTGATGATACTTAGTGGTGATGATCGGTACACAAATCCCACTTGGCTCACCAAATTCTGTTCTTCTAGGTTGAAGCGTTCGTCTACAGTAGCAGTTTTTATTTTTAGGTTTCACTCTGTTCTCTCCTATGTAGATAAATGAATTTGATCTCTAAATCCAACATGGTTTGTAGTGGCTCTTTGAAACTTGACAAAATAAAGGAGTTCTCAGTTTTGTCTCCATGGTTTGTTTCCTCTTCAAGTAGCCCTAGGCACAGACTGTGGAAAAGCACTTTCATTGAGAGGGGTTGAAAAGCTTCTAAGAAATAACGAGTTTCCGAAATACTAGCAAATATTTTTTCACCCAATATTGATGATACGTGGTGGTAATGACAGTACACAAATCCCACTTGTCTCAACATATTTTGTTCTTCTAGGTTTAAGCATTCGTCTACAGTAGCAGTTTTTATATTTAGGTTTCTATCTGTTCTCTCCTATATAGACAGATGAATTTGGAACTCTAAATCCAAAATGGTTTGTAGTAGCTCTTTGAATCTTGACAAAATAAAGGAGTTCTCAGTTTTCTCTCTATGATTTGTTTCCGTGTCAAGTAGCCCTAAGCAGAGACTGTGGAAAAGCACTTTCATTGAGAGGGGTTGCCAAGCTTCCATGAAATTACGAGTTTCCGAAATAACAGCAAATATTTTCTCAACCAATATTCATGATACTTGGTGGTATTGATCGGTACACAAATCCCACTTGGCTCACCAAATTTTGTTCTTCTAGGTTGAAGCGTTCGTCTACTGTAGCAGTTTTTATATTTGGGTTTCCATGTGTTCTCTCCTATATAGATAGATAAATTTGGAACTCTAAATCCAACATGGTTTGCAGTAGCTCTTTGAAACTTGACAAAATAAAGTAGTTCTCCGTTTTGTCTCTATGTTTTGTTTCCTCTTCAAGTAGTCCTAGGCACAGAATCTGGAAAAGCAATTTCATTGAGAGGGGATGCCAATATTCTAAGAAATAAAGAGTTTCCAAAATACCAGCAAATATTTTTTCACCCAATCTTGATGATACATGGTGGTAATCACAAGTACACAAATCCCACTTGGCTCACCAAATTTGGTTATTCTATGTTGAAGCGTTCGTTTACAGTAGCAGTTTATATTTTTAGGTTTCACTCTGTTCTCTCCTATATAGATAGATGAATTTGGAAGTCTAAATCCAACATGGTTTGTAGTAGCTCTTTGAAACTTGACGAAATAAAGGAATTCTCAGTTTTGTCTCTATGGTTTGTTTCCTCTTCAAGTAGCCGTAGGCACCGACGGTGGAAAAGCACTTTCATTGAGAGGGGTGCCAAGCTTCTAAGAAATAACGAGTTTCCGAAATACCAGCAAATATTTTTTCACCCAATCTTGATGATACTTGGTGGTAATGAACAAGACACAAATCCCACTTGGCTCACCAAATTTTATTCTTCTAGGTTGAAGCATTCGTCTACAGTATAGTTTTTATATTTAGGTTTCACTCTGTACTCTTCTATATAGATAGATGAATTTGGAACTCTAAATCCAACATGGTTTGTAATAGCTCTTTGAAACTTGAGAAAATAAAGGAGTTCACAGTTTTGTCTCTATGGTTTGTTTACTCTTCAAGAAGCCCTATGCACCGACGGTGGAAAAGCACTTTCATTGAGAGGGGTGCCAAGCTTCTAAGAAATAACGAGTTTCCGAAATACCAGCAAATACTTTTTCAATCAATGTTGATGATACTGTTGGTAATGATCAGTACACAAATCCCACTTGGCTCACCTAATTTTGTTCTTCTAGGTTGAAGCGTTCGTCTACAGTAGCAGATTTTATATTTAGGTTTCACTCTGTTCTCTCCTATATAGATAGATGAAATTGGAACTCTAAATCCAATATGGTTTGTAGTAGCTCTTTGAAACTTGACAAAATAAAGGAGTTCTCCGTTTTGTCTCTATGATTTTTTTCCGCTTCAAGTAGCCCTAAGCATAGACTGTGGAAAAGCACTTTCATTGAGAAGGGTTGCCAAGCTTCCAAGAAATTACGATTTTCCGAAATACCTGCAAATATTTTTTCACCCAAAATTCATGATGATTGGTGGTATTGATCGGGACACAAATCCCAATTGGCTCACCAAATTTTGTTCTGCTAGGTTAACCGTTCGTCTACAGTAGCAGTTTTTATATTTAGGTTTCACTCTGTTCTCTGCTATATAGATAGATGAATTTGGAACTCTAAATCCAACATGCTCTGTAGTAGCTCTTTGAAACTTGACAACATAAAGGAGTTCTTAGGTTTGTTTCATCCTTAAATACCCCTAGGCACGGACGGAGGAAAAGCAATTTTATTGAGAGGGGTTGGAAGCTTCTAAGAAATAACGAGTTTCCGAAATAACAGCAAATATTTTTTAACCCAATGTTGATGATAGTTGGTGGTATTGATCAGTACACAAATCCCACTTGGCTCACCAAATTTTGTTCTTCTAGGTTGAAGCGTTCGTCTACTGTAGCAGTTTGTATATTTGGGTTTCCATCTGTTCTCTCCTATATAGATAGATAAATTTGGAACTCTAAATCCAACATGGTTTGCAGTAGCTCTTTGAAACTTGACAAAATAAAGTAGTTCTCCGTTTTGTCTCTATGTTTTGTTTCCTCTTCAAGTAGTCCTAGGCACAGACTCTGGAAAAGCAATTTCATTGAGAGGGGATGCCAATATTCTAAGAAATAACGAGTTTCCGAAAAAACAGCAAATATTTTTTCACCCAATCTTGATGATACTTGGTGGTAATGATCGGTACACAAATCCCACAGACTCACCAAATTTTGTTCTTCTCGGTTGAAGCGTACGTTTACAGTAGCAGTTTATGTTTTTAGGTTTCCCTCTGTTCTCTCCTATATAGATAGATGAATTTGGAACTCTAAATACAACATGGTTTTTAATCGCTCTTTTAAACTTGACAAAATAAAGGAGTTCTCAATTTTGTCTCTATGATTTGTTTCCGCTTCAATTAGCCCTAAGCAGTGACTGTGGCAAAGCACTTTCATTGAGAGGGGTTGCCAAGCTTCCAAGAAATTACGAGTTTCCGAAATACCAGGAAATATTTTTTTCACACAATGTTGATGATGCCTGGTGGTAATAATCAGTACACAATTCCCAGTTGGCTCACCAAATTTTGTTCTTCTAGGTTGAAACGTTCGTCTACAGTAGCAGTTTTTATGTTTAGGTTTCACTCTGTTCTCTGCTATATAGATAGATGAATTTGGAACTCTAAATCCAACATAGTTTGTAGTGGTTCTTTGAAACTTGACAAAATAAAGGAGTTCTCACTTTTGTCTCTATGGTTTGTTTCCTCTTCAAGTAGCCCTACGCACAGACTGTTGAGAAGCACTTTCATTGAGAGGGGTTGCCAAGATTCTAAGAAATAAAGAGCTTCCGAAATACCAGCAAATATTTTTCCACCCAATCTTGATGATGCGTGGTGGTAATGACAAGTACACAAATCCCACTTGACTCACCAAATCTCGTTCTTCTAGTTTGAAGCGTTCGTCTTCAGTAGTAGTTTTTATTTTTAGGTTTCACTCTGATCTCTCCTATACAGATAGATGAATTTGGAACTATAAATCGAACATGGTTTGTAGTAGCTCTTTGAAACTTGACAAAATAAAGGAGTTCTCAGTTTTGTCTCTATCATTTGTTTCCTCTTCAAGTACCCCTAGGAACAGACTGTGGAAAAGCACATTCATTGAGTGGGGTTGCCAAGCTTCTAAGAAATAACGAGTTTCCGAAATACAAGCAAATATTTTTTCACGCAATCTTGATGACACTTGGTGGTAACGATCAGTACACAAATCCCACTTGGCTCACCAAATTTTGTTCTTTTAGGTTGAAGCGTTCGTCTACAGTAGCAGTTTTTATATTTAGGTTTCACTCTGTTCTCTCATATATAGATACATGAATTTGGAACTCTAAATCCAATATGGTTTGTAGTAGCTCTTTGAAACTTGACAAAGTAAAGGAGTTCTCAGTTTTGTCTCTATGATTTGTTTCTGCTTCATGTAGCCCTAAGCAGAGAGTGTGGAAAAGCACTTTTATTCAAAGGGATTTCCAAACTTCCAAGAAATTACGGGTTTCCGAAATACCAGCAAATATTTTTTCACCCAGTCTTGATGATACATGATGGTGATGATCAGTACACAAATCCCACTTGGCTCACCAAATTTTGTTCTTCTAGGTTGAAGCGTTCATGTACAGTAGCAATTTTTATATTTAGGTTTCCATCTGTTCTCTCCTATATAGATAGATGAATTTGGAACTCTAAATCCAACATGGTTTGTAGTAGCTCTTTGAAACTTGACAAAATAAAGGAGTTCTCAGTTTTGTCTCTATGGTTTGTTTCCTCTTCAAGTAGCCATAAGCACAGACGTTGGAAAAGCACTTTCATTGAGAGGGGTTGCCAAGCTTCTATGAAATAACGAGTTTCCAAAGTACCAGCAAATATTTTTCTCGCAATCTTGATGACACTTGGTGGTAATGATGAGTACACAAATCCCACTTGGCTCACCAAATTTTGTTCTTCTAGGTGGAAGCGTTCGTGTACTGTAGCAGTTTTTATATTTAGTTTTCCCTCTGTTCTCTCCTATAGAGATAGATGAATTTGGAACTCTAAATCCAACATGGTTTGTAGTGGTTCTTTGAATCTTGACAAAATAAATGAGTTCTCAGTTTTGTCTCTATGATTTGTTTCCGCTTCAAGTAGCCCTAAGCAGTGACTGTGGAAAAGCACTTTCATTGAGAGGGTTGCCAAGCTTCCAAGAAATTACGAATTTCCGAAATACCAGCAAATGTTTTTTTCAAGCAATCTTGATGATACTTGGTGGTAATGATCAGTACACAAATCCCACTAGGCTCACCAAATTTTGTTCTTCTAGGTTGAAGCGGTCTTCCACAGTAGCAGTTTTTATGTATAGGTTTCACTCTCTTCTCTTGTATATAGATAGATGAATTTGGAACCCTAAATCCAACATGGTTTGTAGTAGCTCTTTGAAACTTGACAAAATAAAGGAGTTCTCAGTTTTGTCTCTATGATTTGTTTCTGCTTCATGTAGCCCTAAGCAGAGACTGTGGAAAAGCACTTTCCTTTAAAGGGGTTGCCAAGCTTCCAAGAAATTGTGAGTTTCCAAAATACCAACAAAAATTTTTTCACCCAAGGTTGATGATACGTGGTGGTAATGATCGGTACACAAATGCCACTTGGCTCACCAAATTTTGTTCTTCTAGGTTGAAGCGTTCATGTACAGTAGCAATTTTTATATTTAGGTTTCCATCTGTTCTCTCCTATATAGATAGATGAATTTGGAACTCTAAATCCAACATGGTTTGTAGTAGCTCTTTGAAACTTGACAAAATAAAGGAGTTCTCAGTTTTGTCTCTATGGTTTGTTTCCTCTTCAAGTAGCCATAAGCACAGACGTTGGAAAAGCACTTTCATTGAGAGGGGTTGCCAAGCTTCTATGAAATAACGAGTTTCCAAAATACCAGCAAATATTTTTCTCGCAATCTTGATGACACTTGGTGGTAATGATGAGTACACAAATCCCACTTGGCTCACCAAATTTTGTTCTTCTAGGTGGAAGCGTTCGTGTACTGTAGCAGTTTTTATATTTAGTTTTCCCTCTGTTCTCTCCTATATAGATAGATGAATTTGGAACTCTAAATCCAACATGGTTTGCAGTAGCTCTTTGAAACTTGACAAAATAAAGTAGTTCTCAGTTTTGTCTCTATTTTGTTTCCTCTTCAAGTAATCCTAGGCGCAGACTGTGGAAAAGCACTTTCATTGAGAGGGGTTGCCAAGCTTCCAAGAAATTACGTGTTTCCAAAACACCAGCAAATGTTTTTTTCACCCAATCTTGATGATACTTGGTGGTAATGATCAGTACACAAATCCCACTAGGCTCACCAAATTTTGTTTTTCTAGGTTGAAGCGGTCTTCCACAGTAGCAGTTTTTATGTATAGGTTTCACTCTCTTCTCTTGTATATAGATAGATGAATTTGGAACCCTAAATCCAACATGGTTTGTAGTGGCTCTTTGAAACTTGACAAAATAAAGGAGTTCTCAGTTTGGTCTCTATGGTTTGTTTCCTCTTCATGTAGCCCAAGGCACAGAAGGTGGAAAAGCACTTTCATTGAGAGGGGTTGCCAATCTTCCAAGAAATTATGAGTTTCCGAAATACCAGCAAATATCTTTCACCCAATCTTGATGATACTTGGTGGTAATGATCGATTCACAAATCCCACTTGGCTCACCAAATTTTGTTCTTCTAGGTTGAAGCGTTCGTCTATGTATCAGTTTTTATATTTAGGTTTCACTCTGTTCTCTCCTATAGAGATAGATGAATTTGGAACTCTAAATCCAACATGGTTTGTAGTGGTTCTTTGAATCTTGACAAAATAAATGAGTTCTCAGTTTTGTCTCTATGATTTGTTTCCGCTTCAAGTAGCCCTAAGCAGTGACTGTGGAAAAGCACTTTCATTGAGAGGGTTGCCAAGCTTCCAAGAAATTACGAATTTCCGAAATACCAGCAAATGTTTTTTTCAAGCAATCTTGATGATACTTGGTGGTAATGATCAGTACACAAATCCCACTAGGCTCACCAAATTTTGTTCTTCTAGGTTGAAGCGGTCTTCCACAGTAGCAGTTTTTATGTATAGGTTTCACTCTCTTCTCTTGTATATAGATAGATGAATTTGGAACCCTAAATCCAACATGGTTTGTAGTAGCTCTTTGAAACTTGACAAAATAAAGGAGTTCTCAGTTTTGTCTCTATGATTTGTTTCTGCTTCATGTAGCCCTAAGCAGAGACTGTGGAAAAGCACTTTCCTTTAAAGGGGTTGCCAAGCTTCCAAGAAATTGTGAGTTTCCAAAATACCAACAAAAATTTTTTCACCCAAGGTTGATGATACGTGGTGGTAATGATCGGTACACAAATGCCACTTGGCTCACCAAATTTTGTTCTTCTAGGTTGAAGCGTTCATGTACAGTAGCAATTTTTATATTTAGGTTTCCATCTGTTCTCTCCTATATAGATAGATGAATTTGGAACTCTAAATCCAACATGGTTTGTAGTAGCTCTTTGAAACTTGACAAAATAAAGGAGTTCTCAGTTTTGTCTCTATGGTTTGTTTCCTCTTCAAGTAGCCATAAGCACAGACGTTGGAAAAGCACTTTCATTGAGAGGGGTTGCCAAGCTTCTATGAAATAACGAGTTTCCAAAATACCAGCAAATATTTTTCTCGCAATCTTGATGACACTTGGTGGTAATGATGAGTACACAAATCCCACTTGGCTCACCAAATTTTGTTCTTCTAGGTGGAAGCGTTCGTGTACTGTAGCAGTTTTTATATTTAGTTTTCCCTCTGTTCTCTCCTATATAGATAGATGAATTTGGAACTCTAAATCCAACATGGTTTGCAGTAGCTCTTTGAAACTTGACAAAATAAAGTAGTTCTCAGTTTTGTCTCTATTTTGTTTCCTCTTCAAGTAATCCTAGGCGCAGACTGTGGAAAAGCACTTTCATTGAGAGGGGTTGCCAAGCTTCCAAGAAATTACGTGTTTCCAAAACACCAGCAAATGTTTTTTTCACCCAATCTTGATGATACTTGGTGGTAATGATCAGTACACAAATCCCACTAGGCTCACCAAATTTTGTTTTTCTAGGTTGAAGCGGTCTTCCACAGTAGCAGTTTTTATGTATAGGTTTCACTCTCTTCTCTTGTATATAGATAGATGAATTTGGAACCCTAAATCCAACATGGTTTGTAGTGGCTCTTTGAAACTTGACAAAATAAAGGAGTTCTCAGTTTGGTCTCTATGGTTTGTTTCCTCTTCATGTAGCCCAAGGCACAGAAGGTGGAAAAGCACTTTCATTGAGAGGGGTTGCCAATCTTCCAAGAAATTATGAGTTTCCGAAATACCAGCAAATATCTTTCACCCAATCTTGATGATACTTGGTGGTAATGATCGATTCACAAATCCCACTTGGCTCACCAAATTTTGTTCTTCTAGGTTGAAGCGTTCGTCTATGTATCAGTTTTTATATTTAGGTTTCACTCTGTTCTCTCCTATAGAGATAGATGAATTTGGAACTCTAAATCCAACATGGTTTGTAGTGGTTCTTTGAATCTTGACAAAATAAATGAGTTCTCAGTTTTGTCTCTATGATTTGTTTCCGCTTCAAGTAGCCCTAAGCAGTGACTGTGGAAAAGCACTTTCATTGAGAGGGTTGCCAAGCTTCCAAGAAATTACGAATTTCCGAAATACCAGCAAATGTTTTTTTCAAGCAATCTTGATGATACTTGGTGGTAATGATCAGTACACAAATCCCACTAGGCTCACCAAATTTTGTTCTTCTAGGTTGAAGCGGTCTTCCACAGTAGCAGTTTTTATGTATAGGTTTCACTCTCTTCTCTTGTATATAGATAGATGAATTTGGAACCCTAAATCCAACATGGTTTGTAGTAGCTCTTTGAAACTTGACAAAATAAAGGAGTTCTCAGTTTTGTCTCTATGATTTGTTTCTGCTTCATGTAGCCCTAAGCAGAGACTGTGGAAAAGCACTTTCCTTTAAAGGGGTTGCCAAGCTTCCAAGAAATTGTGAGTTTCCAAAATACCAACAAAAATTTTTTCACCCAAGGTTGATGATACGTGGTGGTAATGATCGGTACACAAATGCCACTTGGCTCACCAAATTTTGTTCTTCTAGGTTGAAGCGTTCATGTACAGTAGCAATTTTTATATTTAGGTTTCCATCTGTTCTCTCCTATATAGATAGATGAATTTGGAACTCTAAATCCAACATGGTTTGTAGTAGCTCTTTGAAACTTGACAAAATAAAGGAGTTCTCAGTTTTGTCTCTATGGTTTGTTTCCTCTTCAAGTAGCCATAAGCACAGACGTTGGAAAAGCACTTTCATTGAGAGGGGTTGCCAAGCTTCTATGAAATAACGAGTTTCCAAAATACCAGCAAATATTTTTCTCGCAATCTTGATGACACTTGGTGGTAATGATGAGTACACAAATCCCACTTGGCTCACCAAATTTTGTTCTTCTAGGTGGAAGCGTTCGTGTACTGTAGCAGTTTTTATATTTAGTTTTCCCTCTGTTCTCTCCTATATAGATAGATGAATTTGGAACTCTAAATCCAACATGGTTTGCAGTAGCTCTTTGAAACTTGACAAAATAAAGTAGTTCTCAGTTTTGTCTCTATTTTGTTTCCTCTTCAAGTAATCCTAGGCGCAGACTGTGGAAAAGCACTTTCATTGAGAGGGGTTGCCAAGCTTCCAAGAAATTACGTGTTTCCAAAACACCAGCAAATGTTTTTTTCACCCAATCTTGATGATACTTGGTGGTAATGATCAGTACACAAATCCCACTAGGCTCACCAAATTTTGTTTTTCTAGGTTGAAGCGGTCTTCCACAGTAGCAGTTTTTATGTATAGGTTTCACTCTCTTCTCTTGTATATAGATAGATGAATTTGGAACCCTAAATCCAACATGGTTTGTAGTGGCTCTTTGAAACTTGACAAAATAAAGGAGTTCTCAGTTTGGTCTCTATGGTTTGTTTCCTCTTCATGTAGCCCAAGGCACAGAAGGTGGAAAAGCACTTTCATTGAGAGGGGTTGCCAATCTTCCAAGAAATTATGAGTTTCCGAAATACCAGCAAATATCTTTCACCCAATCTTGATGATACTTGGTGGTAATGATCGATTCACAAATCCCACTTGGCTCACCAAATTTTGTTCTTCTAGGTTGAAGCGTTCGTCTATGTATCAGTTTTTATATTTAGGTTTCACTCTGTTCTCTCCTATAGAGATAGATGAATTTGGAACTCTAAATCCAACATGGTTTGTAGTGGTTCTTTGAATCTTGACAAAATAAATGAGTTCTCAGTTTTGTCTCTATGATTTGTTTCCGCTTCAAGTAGCCCTAAGCAGTGACTGTGGAAAAGCACTTTCATTGAGAGGGTTGCCAAGCTTCCAAGAAATTACGAATTTCCGAAATACCAGCAAATGTTTTTTTCAAGCAATCTTGATGATACTTGGTGGTAATGATCAGTACACAAATCCCACTAGGCTCACCAAATTTTGTTCTTCTAGGTTGAAGCGGTCTTCCACAGTAGCAGTTTTTATGTATAGGTTTCACTCTCTTCTCTTGTATATAGATAGATGAATTTGGAACCCTAAATCCAACATGGTTTGTAGTAGCTCTTTGAAACTTGACAAAATAAAGGAGTTCTCAGTTTTGTCTCTATGATTTGTTTCTGCTTCATGTAGCCCTAAGCAGAGACTGTGGAAAAGCACTTTCCTTTAAAGGGGTTGCCAAGCTTCCAAGAAATTGTGAGTTTCCAAAATACCAACAAAAATTTTTTCACCCAAGGTTGATGATACGTGGTGGTAATGATCGGTACACAAATGCCACTTGGCTCACCAAATTTTGTTCTTCTAGGTTGAAGCGTTCATGTACAGTAGCAATTTTTATATTTAGGTTTCCATCTGTTCTCTCCTATATAGATAGATGAATTTGGAACTCTAAATCCAACATGGTTTGTAGTAGCTCTTTGAAACTTGACAAAATAAAGGAGTTCTCAGTTTTGTCTCTATGGTTTGTTTCCTCTTCAAGTAGCCATAAGCACAGACGTTGGAAAAGCACTTTCATTGAGAGGGGTTGCCAAGCTTCTACGAAATAACGAGTTTCCAAAATACCAGCAAATATTTTTCTCGCAATCTTGATGACACTTGGTGGTAATGATGAGTACACAAATCCCACTTGGCTCACCAAATTTTGTTCTTCTAGGTGGAAGCGTTCGTGTACTGTAGCAGTTTTTATATTTAGTTTTCCCTCTGTTCTCTCCTATATAGATAGATGAATTTGGAACTCTAAATCCAACATGGTTTGCAGTAGCTCTTTGAAACTTGACAAAATAAAGTAGTTCTCAGTTTTGTCTCTATTTTGTTTCCTCTTCAAGTAATCCTAGGCGCAGACTGTGGAAAAGCACTTTCATTGAGAGGGGTTGCCAAGCTTCCAAGAAATTACGTGTTTCCAAAACACCAGCAAATGTTTTTTTCACCCAATCTTGATGATACTTGGTGGTAATGATCAGTACACAAATCCCACTAGGCTCACCAAATTTTGTTTTTCTAGGTTGAAGCGGTCTTCCACAGTAGCAGTTTTTATGTATAGGTTTCACTCTCTTCTCTTGTATATAGATAGATGAATTTGGAACCCTAAATCCAACATGGTTTGTAGTGGCTCTTTGAAACTTGACAAAATAAAGGAGTTCTCAGTTTGGTCTCTATGGTTTGTTTCCTCTTCATGTAGCCCAAGGCACAGAAGGTGGAAAAGCACTTTCATTGAGAGGGGTTGCCAATCTTCCAAGAAATTATGAGTTTCCGAAATACCAGCAAATATCTTTCACCCAATCTTGATGATACTTGGTGGTAATGATCGATTCACAAATCCCACTTGGCTCACCAAATTTTGTTCTTCTAGGTTGAAGCGTTCGTCTATGTATCAGTTTTTATATTTAGGTTTCACTCTGTTCTCTCCTATAGAGATAGATGAATTTGGAACTCTAAATCCAACATGGTTTGTAGTGGTTCTTTGAATCTTGACAAAATAAATGAGTTCTCAGTTTTGTCTCTATGATTTGTTTCCGCTTCAAGTAGCCCTAAGCAGTGACTGTGGAAAAGCACTTTCATTGAGAGGGTTGCCAAGCTTCCAAGAAATTACGAATTTCCGAAATACCAGCAAATGTTTTTTTCAAGCAATCTTGATGATACTTGGTGGTAATGATCAGTACACAAATCCCACTAGGCTCACCAAATTTTGTTCTTCTAGGTTGAAGCGGTCTTCCACAGTAGCAGTTTTTATGTATAGGTTTCACTCTCTTCTCTTGTATATAGATAGATGAATTTGGAACCCTAAATCCAACATGGTTTGTAGTAGCTCTTTGAAACTTGACAAAATAAAGGAGTTCTCAGTTTTGTCTCTATGATTTGTTTCTGCTTCATGTAGCCCTAAGCAGAGACTGTGGAAAAGCACTTTCCTTTAAAGGGGTTGCCAAGCTTCCAAGAAATTGTGAGTTTCCAAAATACCAACAAAAATTTTTTCACCCAAGGTTGATGATACGTGGTGGTAATGATCGGTACACAAATGCCACTTGGCTCACCAAATTTTGTTCTTCTAGGTTGAAGCGTTCGTCTACAGTAGCAGTTTTTATATTTAGGTTTCACTCTGTTCTCTGCTATATAGATAAATGAATTTGGAAGACTAAATCCAACATGGTTTGTAGTAGCTCTTTGAAACTTGAGAAAATAAAGGCGTTCTCAGTTTTGTCTCTATGGTTTCTTTCCTCCTCAATAGGCCCTGTCACAGACTGTGGAAAAGCAGTTTCATTGAGAGGGGTTGCCACGCTTCTAAGAAATATAGAGTTTCCGAAATACCAGCAAATATTTTTTCACGCAATCTTGATGATACTTGGTGGTAATGATCAGTACACAAATCCCACTTTGATCACCAAATTTTGTTCTTTTAGGTTGAATTGTTCATCTACAGTAGCAGTTTTTATATTTAGGTTTCACTCTGTTCTCTGCTATATAGATAGATGAATTTGGAACTCTAAATCCAACATGGTTTGTAGTAGCTCTTTGAAACTTGACAAAAGAAAGGAGTTCTCAGTTTTGTCTCTATGGTTTGTTTCTTCTTCCCTTAGCCCTAGGCACCGACGGTGGAAAAGCACTTTCATTGAGAGGGGTTGCCAAGCTTCTAAGAAATAACGAGTTTCCGAAATACCAGCAAATATTTTTTCACCCAAGGTTGATGATACCTGGTGGTAATGATCGGTACACAAATCTCACTTGGCTCGCCAAATTTTGTTCTTCTAGGTTGAAGCGTTCGTCTACAGTAGCAGTTTTTATATTTAGGTTTCACTCTGTTCTCTGCTATATAGATAGATGAATTTGGAACTCTAAATCCAATATGGTTTGTAGTAGCTCTTTGAAACATGACAAAATAAAGGAGTTCTCACTTTTGTCTCTATGGTTTGTTTCTTCTTCAAGGAGCCCTAAGCACAGACGGCGGAAAAGCACTTTCATTGAGAGGGGTTGCCAAGCTTCTAAGAAATAACGAGTTTCCGAAATACCAGCATATATTTTTTCACCCAATCTTGATGATACTTGGTGGTATTGATCAGTACACAAATCCCACTTGGCTCACCAAATTTTGTTCTTCTAGGTTGAATTGTTCATCTACAGTAGCCGTTTTTATATTTAGGTTTCACTATGTTCTCTGCTATATAGATAGAAGAATTTGGAACTCTAAATCCAACATGGTTTGTAGTAGCTCTTTGAAACTTGAGAAAATAAAGGCGTTCTCAGTTTTGTCTCTATGGTTTCTTTCCTCCTCAATAGGCCCTGGCACAGACTGTGGAAAAGCAGTTTCATTGAGAGGGGTTGCCAAGCTTCTAAGAAATAACGAGTTTCGAAATACCAGCAAATATTTTTTCACCCAATCTTGATGATACTTGGTGGTAAGGACAAGTACACAAATCCCACTTGGCTCACCAAATTCTGTTCTTCTATGTTGAAGCATTTGTCTACATTAGCAGTTTTTTTTTTAGGTTTTACTCTGTTCCCTGCTATATAGATAGATGAATTTGGACTCTAAATCCAACTTGGTTTTTAGTGGCTCTTTGAAACTTGACAAAATAAAGGAGTTCTCAGTTTAGTCTCTATGGTTTGTTTCCTCTTCAAGTAGCCCTAGGCACAGATGGTGGAAAAGCACTTTCGTTGAGAGGGGTTGCAAAGCTTCCAAAAATTACGAGTTTCCGAAATACCAGGAAATTTTTTTTCAACCAAACTTGATGATACGTGGTGGTAATGACAAGTCCACAAATCCCACTTGGCTCACCAAATTTTGTTCTTCTAAGTTGAAGCGTTTGTTTACACTAGCAGTTTTTATTATTAGGTTTCACTCAGTTCTCTCTTTTATAGATAGATGAATTTGGAAGTCTAAATCCAACATGGTTTGTAGTGGCTCTTTGAAACTTGACACAATAAAGGAGTTCTCAGTTTTGTCTCTATGGTTTGTTTTCTCTTCAAATAGCCCTAGGCACAGATGGTGGCAAAGCACTTTCATTGAGAGGGGTTGCCAAGCTTCCATGAAATTACGAGTTTCCGAATTACCAGCAAATATTTTTTCTCCCAATCTTGATGATACGTGGTGGTAAGGACAAGTCCACAAATCCCACTTGGCTCACCAAATTTTGTTTTTCTATGTTGAAGCGTTCGTTTAGAGTAGCAGTTTTTATTTTTCGGTTTCACTCTGTTCTCTCCTATATAGATAGATGAATTTGGAACTCTAAATCCAACATGATTTGTAGTAGCTCTTTGAAACTTGACAAAATAAAGTAGTTCTCAGTTTTGTCTCTATTATTTGTTTCCGCTTCAAGTAGCCGTAAGCAGGGACTGTGGAAAAGCACTTTCATTGAGAGGGGTTGCCAAGCTTCTAAGAAATAACGAGTTTCCGAAATACCAGCAAATATTTTTTTAACCAATGTTGATGATACATGGTGGTAATGATCAGTACACAAATCCCACTTGGCTCACCAAATTTTGTTCTTCTAGGTTTAAGCGTTCGTTACTGTAGCAGTTTTAATATTTGGGTTTCCCTCTGTTCTCTCCTATATAGATAGATGAATTTGGATATCTAAATCCAATATGGTTTGCAGTAGAACTTTGAAACTTGACAAAATAAAGTAGTTCTCACTTTTGTCTCTATGTTTTTTTCCTCTTCAAGTAGTCCTAGGCACAGATGGTGGAAAAGCACTTTCATTGAGAGGGGTTGCCAAGCTTCAAAGAAATTACCAGTTTCCGAAATACCAGCAAATATTTTTTCACCCAAACTTGATGATACTTGGTGGTAATGATCGGTACACAAATCCCACTTGACTCACCAAATTTTTTTCTTCGAGGTTGATGCGTTCGTTATCAGAAGCAGTTTTTATATTTAGGTTTCACTCTTGTCTCTCTTATATAGATAGATGAATTTTCAACTCTAAATCCAACATGGTATGTTGTAGCTCTTTAAAACTTGACAAAATAAAGGAGTTCTCAGTTTTGTCTCTATGTTTTGTTTCCTCTTCAAGTAGTCCTAGGCACAGACTGTGGAAAAGCACTTTCATTGAGAGGGTTGCCAAGCTTCCAAGAAATTACGAGTTTCCGAAATACCAGCATATATTTTTTCACCCAGTCTTGATGATACTAGGTGGTAATGATGGGTTCACAAATCCCACTTGGCTCACCAAATTTTGTTCTACTAGGTTGAAGCGTTCGTCTAAGCAGCAGTTTTTATATTTAGGTATCACTCTGTTCTCTCGTATAGAGATAGATGAATTTGGAACTCTAAATCCAACATGGTTTGTAGTAGCTCTTTGAAACTTGAAAAAATATAGGAGTTCTCAGTTTTGTCTCTATGGTTTGTTTCCTCTTCAAGTAGCCCTGGCACAGACTGTGGAAAAGCAGTTTCATTGAGAGGGGTTGCCAAGCTTCTAAGAAATAACGAGTTTCCGAAATACCAGCAAATATTTTTTCACGCAATCTTGATGACACTTGGTGGTAATGATCAGTACTCAAATCCCACTTGGCTCACCAAATTTTGTTCTTCTAGGTTGAAGCGTTCGTCTACAGTAGCAATTTTTATATTTAGGTTTCACTCTGTTCTCTCCTATATAGATAGATGAATTTGGAACTCTAAATCCAACATGGTTTGTAGTAGCTCTTTGAAACTTTGCAAAATAAAGGAGTTCTCAGTTTTGTCTCTATGATTTGTTTCCGCTTCACGTAGCCCTACGCAGAGACTGTGGAAAAGCACTTTCATTGAGAGGGGTTGCCAAGCTTCCAAGAAATTACGAGTTTCCGAAATACCAGCAAATATTTTTTCACCCAATCTTGATGATACTTGGTGGTAATGATCGGTGCACAAATCCCACTTGACTCACCGAATTTTGTTCTTCTAGGTTGATGCGTTTGTTTTCAGTAGCAGTTTTTATTTTTAGGTTTCACTCTATTCTCTGCTATATTGAAAGATGAATTTGGAACTCTAAATCCAACATGGTTTGTAGTAGCTCTTTGAAACTTGAAAAAATAAAGGAGTTCTCAGTTTTGTCTCTATGGTTTGTTTCCTCTTCAAGTAGCCCTGGCACAGACTGGGGAAAAGTACTTTAATTGAGAGGGGTTGCCAAGGTTCTAAGAAATAACGAGTTTCCAAAATACCAGCAAATATTTTTTCACCCAATCTTGATGATACTTGGTGGTAAGGACAAGTACACAAATCCCACTTGGCTCACCAAATTTTGTTCTTCTAGGTTGAAGCATTCGTCTACAGTAGCAGTTTTTATTTTTAGGTTTTACTCTGTTCTCTCCTATATAGATAGATGAATTTGGAACTCTAAATCCAACATGTTTTGTAGTAGCTTTTTGAAACTTGACAAAATAAAGGAATTCTCAGTTTTGTCTCTATGGTTTGTTTCCTCTTCAAGTAGCCCTGGAACAGACTGTGGAAAAGCACTTTCATTGAGTGGGGTTGCTAAGCTTCTAAGAAATAACGAGTTTCCGAAATACCAGCAAATATTTTTTCACGGAAACTTGATGATACTTGGTGGTAATGATCAGTACACAAATCCCACTTTGATCACCAAATTTTGTTCTTTTAGGTTGAATTGTTCATCTACAGTAGCAGTTTTTATATTTAGGTTTCACTCTGTTCTCTGCTATATAGATAGATGAATTTGGAACTCTAAATCCAACATGGTTTGTAGTAGCTCCTTGAAACTTAACAAAAGAAAGGAGTTCTCAGTTTTGTCTTTATGGTTTGTTTCCTCTTCACTTAGTCCTAGGCACCGACGGTGGAAAAGCACTTTCATTGAGAGGGGTTGCCAAGCGTCTAGGAAATAACGAGTTTCCGAAATACCAGCAAATATTTTTTCACCCAAGGTTGATGATACGTGGTGGTAATGATCAGTACACAAATCTCACTTGGCTCACCAAATTTTGTTCTTCTAGGTGGAAGCGTTCGTCTACAGTAGCAGTTTTTATATTTAGGTTTCACTCTGTTCTCTGCTATATAGATAGATGAATTTGGAACTCTAAATCCAATATGGTTTGTAGTAGCTCTTTGAAACATGACAAAATAAAGGAGTTCTCACTTTTGTCTCTAAGGTTTGTTTCTTCTTCAAGGAGCCCTAAGCACAGACGGCGGAAAAGCACTTTCATTGAGAGGGGTTGCCAAGCTTCTAAAAAATAACGAGTTTCCAAATACCAGCATATATTTTTTCACCCAATCTTGATGATACTTGTTGGTAATGATCAGTACACAAATCCCACTTGGCTCACCAAATTTTGTTCTTCTAGTTTGAATTGTTCATCTACAGTAGCCGTTTTTATATTTAGGTTTCACTATGTTCTCTGCTATATAGATAGATGAATTTGGAAATCTAAATCCAACACGGTTTGTAGTAGCTCTTTGAAACTTGACAAAATAAAGGAGTTCTCAGTTTTGTCTCTTTGATTTGTTTCTGCTTCATGTAGCCCTAAGCAGAGACTGTGGAAAAGCACTTTCCTTTAAAGGGGTTGCCAAGCTTCCCAGAAATTGTGAGTTTCCAAAATACCCACAAAAATTTTTTCACCCAAGGTTGATGATACGTGGTGGTAATGATCGGTACACAAATGCCACTTGGCTCACCAAATTTTGTTCTTCTAGGTTGAAGCGTTCGTCTACAGTAGCAGTTTTTATATTTAGGATTCACTCTGTTCTCTGCTATATAGATAGATGAATTTGGAAGACTAAATCCAACATGGTTTGTAGTAGCTCTTTGAAACTTGACAAAATAAAGGAGTTCTCAGTTTTTTCCCTATGGTTTGTTTCCTCTTCAAGTAGCCCAAAGCACAGACGCTGGAAAAGCACTTTCATTGAGAAGGGTTGCCAAGCTTCTAAGAAATAACGAGTTTCCGAAATACCAGCAAATATTTTTTCACGCAATCTTGATGACACTTGTTGGTAATGATCACTACACAAATCCCGCTTGGCTCACCAAATTTTGTTCTTCTATGTTGAAGCTTTCGTCTTCATTAGCAGTTTTAATATTTAGGTTTCACTCTGTCTCTCCTATATAGATAGATGAATTTGGAATTCTAAATACAATATGGTTTCTAGTAGCTCTTTGAAACGTGACAAAGTAAAGGAGTTCTCAGTTTTGTCTCTATGATTTGTTTCCGCTTCATGTTGCCCTAAGCAGAGACTGTGGAAAAGCACTTTCATTGAAAGGGGTTGCCAAGCTTCCAAAAATTACGAGTTTCCAAAATACCAGCAAACATTTTTTCACCCAATGTTGATGATACGTGGTGGTAATGATCGGAACACAAATCCCACTTGACTCATCAAATTTTGTTCTTCTCGGTTGAAGCGTTCGTCTACAGTAGCAGTTTTTATATTTAGGTTTCACTCTGTTCTCTGCTATATAGATAGATGAATTTGGAACTCGAAATCCAACATGGTTTGTAGTGCCTCTTTGAAACTTGACAAAATAAAGGAGTTCTCATTTTTTCTCTATGGTTTGTTTCCTCTTCAAGTAGCCCTCGGCACAGACGGTGGAAAAGCACTTTCATTGAGAGGGGTTGCCAAGCTTCCAAGAAATTAGCAGGTTCCGAAATACCAGCAAATATTTTTTTAACCCAATCTTGATGATACTTGATGGTAATGATCGGTACACAAATCCCACTTGACTCACCAAATTTTGTTCTTCTAGGTTGATGCGTTCGTTATCAGTAGCAGTTTTTATTTTTAGGTTTCACTCTTGTCTCTCCTATATGGATAGATGAATTTGGAACTCTAAATCCAACATGGTTTGTAGTAGCTCTTTGAAACTTGACAAAATAAAGGAGTTCTCAGTTTTGTCTCTATGGTTTGTTTCCTCTTCAAGTAGCCCTGGCACAGACTATGGAAAAGCACTTTCAATGAGAGGGGTTGCCAAACTTCTAAGAAATAACGAGTTTCCGAAATACCAGCAAATATTTTTTCACGCAATCTTGATGACACTTGGTGGTAATGATCAGTACACAAATCCCACTGGGCTCACCAAATTTTGTTCTTCTAGGTTGATGCGTTCCTCTACAGTAGCAGTTTTTGTATTTTGGTTTCACTCTGTTCTCTCCTATATAGATAGATGAATTTGGAACTCTAAATCCAACATGGTTTGTAGTAGCTCTTTGAAACTTGACAAAATAAAGGAGTTCTCAGTTTTTTCTCTATGATTTGTTTCCGCTTCACGTAGCCCTACGCAGAGACTGTGGAAATGCACTTTCATTGAGAGGGGTTGCCAAGCTTCCAAGAAATTACGAGTTTCCGAAATACCAGCAAATATTTTTTCACCCAATCTTGATGATACTTGGTGGTAATGATCGGTACACAAATCCCACTTGACTCACCAAAGTTTGTTCTTCTAGGTTGATGTGTTCATTTTCAGTAGCAATTTTTATTTTTAGGTTTCACTCTGCTCTCTGCTATAGATAGATGAATTTGGAACTCTAAATCTAACATTTTTTCTAGTAGCTTTTTGAAACTTGAAAAAATAAAGGAGTTCTCACTTTTGTCTCTATGGTTTGTTTCTTCTTCAAGTATTCCTGGCACAGACTGAGGAAAAGCACTTTCATTAAGGGTTTGCCAAGCTTCTAAGAAATAATGAGTTTCCGAAATACCAGCAAATATTTTTTCACGGAAACTTGATGATACTTGGTGGTAATGATCAGTACACAAATATCACTTTGATCACCAAATTTTGTTCTTGTAGGTTGAATTGTTCATCTACAGTAGCAGTTTTTATATTTAGGTTTCAATCTGTTCTCTGCTATATAGATAGATGAATTTGGAACTCGAAATCCAACATGGTTTAGTGGCTCTTTGAAACTTGACAAAATAAAGGAGTTCTCATTTTTTCTCTACGGTTTGTTTCCTCTTCAAGTAGCCCTCGGCACAGACGGTGGAAAAGCACTTTCATTGAGAGGGGTTGCCAAGCTTCCAAGAAATTAGCAGTTTCCGAAATACCAGCAAATATTTTTTTAACCCAATCTTGAGGATACTTGATGGTAATGATCGGTACACAAATCCCACTTGACTCACCAAATTTTGTTCTTCTAGGTTGATGCGTTCGTTATCAGTAGCAGTTTTTATTTTTAGGTTTCACTCTTGTCTCTCCTATATGGATAGATGAATTTGGAACTCTAAATCCAACATGGTTTGTAGTAGCTCCTTGAAACTTGACAAAATAAAGGAGTTCTCAGTTTTCTCCCTATGATTTGTTTCTGCTTGAAGTAACCCTAAGCAGAGACTGATGGAAAAGCACTTTCATTGAGAGGGGTAGCCAAGTTTTAAAGAAATTACGAGTTTCCAAAATACCAGCAAATATTTTGTCACCCAATGTTGATGATACTTGGTGGTAATGATCGGTTCACAAATCCCACTTCGCTCACCAAATTTTGTTCTTCTAGGTTGAAGCGTTCGTCTAAGTAGCAGTTTTTATATTTAGGTTTCACAGTGTTCTCTCCTATAGAGATAGATGAATTTGGAACTCTAAATCCAACATGGTTTGTAGTAGCTCTTTGAAACTTGAAAAAATAAAGGAGTTCGCAGGTTTGTGTCTATGGTTTGTTTCCTCTTCAAGTAGGCCTGGCACAGACTGTGGAAAAGCAGTTTTATTGAGAGGGGTTGCCAAGCTTCTAAGAAATAACGAGCTTCCGAAATACCAGCAAATATTTTTTCACGCAATCTGGATGACACTTGTTGGTAATGATCACTACACGAATCCCGCTTGGCTCACCAAATTTTGTTCTTCTAGTTTGAAGCGTTCGTCTACAGTAGCAGTTTTTATGTTTAGGTTTCACTCTGTTCTCTGCTATATAGATAGATGAATTTAGAACTCTAAATCCAACATGGTTTGTAGTGGCTCCTTGAAACTTTACAAAATAAAGGAGTTCTCAGTTTTATCTCTATGGTTTGTTTCCTCTTCAAGTAGCAGTAGGCACAGACGGTGGAAAAGCACTTTCATTGAGAGAGGTTGCCAAGCTTCCAAGAAATTATGAGTTTCCGAAATACCAGCAAATATTTTTTCACCCAATATTGATGATACGTGGAGGTAATGACAAGTCCACAAATCCCACTTGGCTCACCAAATTTTGTTCTTCTAAGTTGAAGCGTTTGTTTACAGTAGCAGTTTTTATTTTTAGGTTTCACTCTGTTCTCTCCTATATAGATAGATGAATTTGGAACTCTAAATCCAACATGGTTTGTAGTAGCTCTTTGAAACTTGACAAAATAAATTAGTTCTCAGTTTTGTCTCTATTATTTGTTTCCGCTTCAAGTAACCCTAAGCAGGGACTGTGGAAAAGCACTTTCATTGAGAGGGGTTGCCAAGCTTCTAAAAAATAACGAGTTTCCGAATTACCAGCAAATATTTTCTCACCCAATCTTGATGATACTTGGTGGTGAAGATCGGTACACAAATCCCACTTGGCTCACCAAGTTTGGTTCTTCTAGGTTGACGCGTTCGTCTTAGTAGCAGATTTTGTATTTAGGTTTCACTCTGATCTCTCCTATAGGGATAGATGAATTTGGAACTCTAAATCCAACATGGTTTGTAGTAGCTCTTTGAAACTTGACAAAAAAAGGAGTTCTCAGTTTTGCCTCTATAGTTTGTTTCCTCTTCAAGTAGCCCTAGGCACAGACGGTGGAAAAGCACTTTCATTGAGAGTGGTTGCCAAGCTTCCAAGAAATTACGAGTTTCCTAAATACCAGCAAATACCTTTTCACCCAATCATGATGATACTTGGTGGTAATGATCGGTTCACAAATCCCACTTAGCCCACCAAATTTTGTTCTTCTAGGTTGAAGCGTTCGTCTATGTAGCAGTTTTTATATTTAGGTTTCACAGTGTTCTCTCCTATAGAGATAGATGAATTTGGAACTCTAAATCCAACATGGTTTGTAGTAGCTCTTTGAAACTTGACAAAATAAAGTAGTTCTCAGTTTTGTCTCTATTATTTTTTTCCGCTTCAAATAGCACTAAGCAGGGACTGTGGAAAAGCACTTTCATTGAGAGGGGTTGCCAAGCTTCTAAGAAATAACGAGTTTCCGAATTAACATCAAATATTTTTTCACCCAGTCTTGATGATACTTGGTGGTGAAGATCGGTACAGAAATCTTACTTGGCTCACCAAATTTTATTCTTCTAGGTTGAAGGGTTCGTCTACAGTAGTAGTTTTTATATTTAGGTTTTCCTCTGTTCTCTCCTATATAGATAGATGAATTTGAACTCTAAGACCAATATGATTTGTAGTAGCTCGTTGAAACTTGACAAAATAAAGGAGTTCTCAGTTTTGTCACTCTGATTTTTTTCCGCTTCAAGCAGCCCTAAGCAGAGACTGTGGAAAAGCACTTTCATTGAGAGGGTTTGCCAATCTTCTAAGAAATAACGAGTTTCCGAAATACCAGCAAATATTTTTTTACCCAATGTTCATGATACTTGGTGGTAATGATCAGTACACAAATCCCACTTGGCTCACCCAATTTTGTTCTTCTAGTTTGAAGCGTTCGTTACTGTAGCAGTTTTTATGTTAAGGTTTCCCTCTGTTCTCTCCTATATAGATAAACGAATTTGGAACTCTAAATCCAACATGGTGTGTAGTGGCTCTTTGAAACTTGACAAAATAAAGAGTTCTCATTTTTTTCTTTATGGTTTGTTTCCTCTTCAAGTAGCCCTCGGCACAGACGGTGGAAAAGCACTTACATTGAGAGGGGTTGCCAAGTTTCCAAGAAATTACGAGTTTCCGAAATACCAGCAAATATTTTGTCACCCAATCTTGATGATACTTGGTGGTAATGATCGGTACACAAATCCCACTTGACTCACCAAATTTTCTTCTTCTAGGTTGATGCGTTCATTATCAGAAGCAGTTTTTATTTTTAGGTTTCACTCTTGTCTCTCCTATACAGATAGATGAATTTGGAACTCTAAATCCAACATGGTTTGTAGTAGCTCTTTGAAACTTGACAAAATAAAGGAGTTCTCAGTTTTGTCTCTATGGTTTGTTTCCTCTTCAAGTAGCCCTGGCACAGACTGTGGAAAAGCACTTTCATTGAGAGGGGTTGCCAAGCTTCTAAGAAATAACGAGTTTCCGAAGTACAAGCAAATATTTTTTCACGCAATCTTGATGACACTTGGTGGTAATGATCAGTACACAAATCTCACTTGGCTCACCAAATTTTGTTCTTCTAGGTTGAAGCGTTCGTCTACTGTAGCAGTTTTTATATTTAGGTTTCCCTCTGTTCTCTCCTATATAGATAGGTGAATTTGGAACTCTAAATCCAACATGGTTTGTATTGGCTCTTTGAAACTTGACAAAATAAAGGAGTTCTCAGTTTTGTCTCTATGGTTTCTTTCCTCTTCAAGTAGCCCTAGGCACAGATGGTGGAAAAGCACATTCATTGAGAGGGGTTGCCAAACTTCCAAGAAATTACGAGTTTCCGAAATACCAGCAAATATTTTTTCAACCAATGTTGATGATACGTGGTGGTAATGACAAGTCCACAAATCCCACTTGGCTCACCAAATTATGTTCTTCTAAGTTGAAGCGTTCGTTTACAGTAGCAGTTTTTATTTTTAGGTTTCACTCTGTTCTCTCCTATATAGATAGATGAATTTGGAACTCTAAATCCATCAAGGTTTGTAGTAGCTTTTGAAACTTGACAAAATAAATGAGTTCTCAGTTTTGTCTCTGTTATTTGTTTCCGCTGCAAGTAGCCCTAAGCAGGGACTGTGGAAAAGTACTTTCATTGAGAGGGGTTGCCAAGCTTCTAAGAAATAACGACTTTCCGAATTACCAGCAAATATTTTTTCACCCAGTCTTGATGATACTTGGTGGTGAAGATCGGTACACAAATCCCACTTGGCTCACCAAATTTTATTCTTCTAGGTTGAAGCGTTCGTTACTGTAGCAGTTTTAATATTTAGGTTTCCCTCTGTTCTCTCCTATATAGATAGATGAATTTGGAATTCTAAATCCAATATGGTTTGCAGTAGCGCTTTGAAACTTGATAAAATAAAGTAGTTCTCAGTTTTGTCTCTATGTTTTGTTTCCTCTTCATGTAGTCCTAGGCACAGACTGTGGAAAAGCACTTTCATTGAGAGGGTTGCTAAGCTTCCAAGAAATTACGAGTTTCCGAAATACCAGCATATATTTTTTCACCCAATCTTGATGATACTAGGTGGTAATGATCAGTTCACAAATCCCACTTGGCTCACCAAGTTTTGTTCTTCTAGGTTGAAGCGTTCGTCTAAGTAGCAGTTTTAAAATTTAGGTATCACTCTGTTCTCTCCTATAGAGATAGATGAATTTGGAACTCTAAATCCAACATGGTTTGTACTAGCTCTTTGAAACTTGACAAAATAAATGAGTTCTCAGTTTTTTCTCTATTATTTGTTTCCGCTTCAAAGAGCCCTAAGCAGTGACTGTGGAAAAGCACTTTCATTGAGAGGGGTTGCCAAGCTTCCAAGAAATTACGAGTTTCCGAAATACCAGCAAATGTTTTTTCACCCAATCTTGATGATACTTGGTGGTAATGATCAGCACACAAATCCCACTAGTTTCACCAAATTTTGTTCTTCTATGTTGAAGCGTTCTTCCACAGTAGCAGTTTTAATGTTTAGGTTTCACTCTCTTCTCTTGTATATAGATTGATGAATTTGGAACTCTAAATCCAACATGGTTTGTAGTGGCTCTTTGAAACTTGACAAAATAAAGGAGTTCTCAGTTTTGTCTCTATGGTTTGTTTCCTCTTCAAGTAGCCCTAGGCACAGACTGTGCAAAAGCACTTTCATTGAGAGGGGTTGCCAAGCTTCTAAGAAATAACGAGTTTCCGAAATACCAGCAAATAATTTTTCATCCAACCTTGATGATACTTGGTGGTAATGGTCAGTACACAAATCCCACTTGGCTCACCAAATTTTGTTCTTCTAGGTCGAAGCGTTCGTCTACCTTAGCAGTTTTTATACTTAGGTTTCCCTCTGTTCTCTCCTATATAGATAGATGAATTTGGAACTCTAAATCCAACATGGTTTGCAGTAGCTCGTTGAAACTTGACAAAATAAAGTAGTTCTCAGTTTTGTCTCTATGTTTTGTTTCCTCTTCAAGTAGTCCTAGGCACAGACTGTGGAAAAGCACTTTCATTGAGAGGGGTTGCAAGGCTTCTATAAAATAACGAGTTTCCGAAATACCAGCAAATATTTTTTCCCCGAATCTTGATGATACATGGTGGTAATGATCAGTACACAAATCCCACTTGGCTCACCAAATTTAGTTCTTCTAGGTTGAAGCGTTCATTTACAGTAGCAGTTTTTATATGTAGGTTTCACTCTGTTCTCTCCTATATAGACAGATGAATTTGGAACTCTAAATCCAATATCATATGTAGTAGCTCTTTGAAACTTGACAAAATAAAGGAGTTCTCAGTTTTGTCTCTATGATTTTGTTTCCGCTTCAAGTAACCCTAAGCAGAGACTGTGGAGAAGCACTTTCATTGAGAGGGGTTGCCAAGATTCCAACAAATATTGAGTTTCCGAAATACCAGCAAATATTTTTTCACCCAAATTGATGATACTTTGTGGTCATGATCGGTACACAAATCCCACTTGGCTCACCAAATTTTGTTCTTCTAGGTTGAAATGTTCATTTACAGTAGCAGTTTTCATTTTTAGGTTGCACTCTGTTCTCTCCTATATTGATAGATGAATTTGGAACTCTAATCCAACATGGTTTGTAGTCGCTATTTGAAACTTGAGAAAATAAAGGAGTTTTCAGTTTTGTCTCTACGATTTGTTTTCGTTACATGTAGCCCTAAGCAAGACTGTGGAAAAGCACTTTCATTGAGAGGGTTTACCAAGCTTCTAAGAAATAACGAGTTTCCGAAATACCAGCAAATATTTTTTCACCCAATTTTGATGATACGTGGTGGTAATGACAAGTACACAAATCTCACTTGGCTCACCAAATTTTGTTCTTCTAGGTTGAAGCGTTCGTCTACAGTAGCAGTTTTAATATTTAGGTTTCACTCTATTCTCTGCTATGTAGATAGATGAATTTGGAACTCTAAATCCAACATGGTTTGCAGTAACTCTTTGAAACTTGACAAAATAAAGTAGTTCTCCGTTTTGTCTCTATGTTTAGTTTCCTCTTCAAGTAGACCTAGGCACAGACTGTGGAAAAACACTTTCATTGAGAGGGGTTGCCAAGCTTCCAAGAAATTACGAGTTTCCGAAATACCAGCAAATGTTTTTTCACCCAATCTTGATGATACTTGGTGGTAATGATCAGCACACAAATCCCACTAGTTTCACCAAATTTTGTTCTTCTATGTTGAAGCGTTCTTCCACAGTAGCAGTTTTAATGTTTAGGTTTCACTCTCTTCTCTTGTATATAGATTGATGAATTTGGAACTCTAAATCCAACATGGTTTGTAGTGGCTCTTTGAAACTTGACAAAATAAAGGAGTTCTCAGTTTTGTCTCTATGGTTTGTTTCCTCTTCAAGTAGCCCTAGGCACAGACTGTGCAAAAGCACTTTCATTGAGAGGGGTTGCCAAGCTTCTAAGAAATAACGAGTTTCCGAAATACCAGCAAATAATTTTTCATCCAACCTTGATGATACTTGGTGGTAATGGTCAGTACACAAATCCCACTTGGCTCACCAAATTTTGTTCTTCTAGGTCGAAGCGTTCGTCTACCTTAGCAGTTTTTATACTTAGGTTTCCCTCTGTTCTCTCCTATATAGATAGATGAATTTGGAACTCTAAATCCAACATGGTTTGCAGTAGCTCGTTGAAACTTGACAAAATAAAGTAGTTCTCAGTTTTGTCTCTATGTTTTGTTTCCTCTTCAAGTAGTCCTAGGCACAGACTGTGGAAAAGCACTTTCATTGAGAGGGGTTGCAAGGCTTCTATAAAATAACGAGTTTCCGAAATACCAGCAAATATTTTTTCCCCGAATCTTGATGATACATGGTGGTAATGATCAGTACACAAATCCCACTTGGCTCACCAAATTTAGTTCTTCTAGGTTGAAGCGTTCATTTACAGTAGCAGTTTTTATATGTAGGTTTCACTCTGTTCTCTCCTATATAGACAGATGAATTTGGAACTCTAAATCCAATATCATATGTAGTAGCTCTTTGAAACTTGACAAAATAAAGGAGTTCTCAGTTTTGTCTCTATGATTTTGTTTCCGCTTCAAGTAACCCTAAGCAGAGACTGTGGAGAAGCACTTTCATTGAGAGGGGTTGCCAAGATTCCAACAAATATTGAGTTTCCGAAATACCAGCAAATATTTTTTCACCCAAATTGATGATACTTTGTGGTCATGATCGGTACACAAATCCCACTTGGCTCACCAAATTTTGTTCTTCTAGGTTGAAATGTTCATTTACAGTAGCAGTTTTCATTTTTAGGTTGCACTCTGTTCTCTCCTATATTGATAGATGAATTTGGAACTCTAATCCAACATGGTTTGTAGTCGCTATTTGAAACTTGAGAAAATAAAGGAGTTTTCAGTTTTGTCTCTACGATTTGTTTTCGTTACATGTAGCCCTAAGCAAGACTGTGGAAAAGCACTTTCATTGAGAGGGTTTACCAAGCTTCTAAGAAATAACGAGTTTCCGAAATACCAGCAAATATTTTTTCACCCAATTTTGATGATACGTGGTGGTAATGACAAGTACACAAATCTCACTTGGCTCACCAAATTTTGTTCTTCTAGGTTGAAGCGTTCGTCTACAGTAGCAGTTTTAATATTTAGGTTTCACTCTATTCTCTGCTATGTAGATAGATGAATTTGGAACTCTAAATCCAACATGGTTTGCAGTAACTCTTTGAAACTTGACAAAATAAAGTAGTTCTCCGTTTTGTCTCTATGTTTAGTTTCCTCTTCAAGTAGACCTAGGCACAGACTGTGGAAAAACACTTTCATTGAGAGGGGTTGCCAAGCTTCTAAGAAACAACGAGTTTCCGAAATACCAGCAAATATTTTTTCACCGAATCTAGATGATACTTGTTGGTAATGATCAGAACACAAATCCAACTAGGCTCACCAAATTTTGTTCTGCTAGGTTGAAGCGTTCGTTTACATTAGCAGTTTTTATTTTTAGATTTCACTCTGTTCTCTGCTATATAGATAGATCAATTTGGAACTCTAAATCCAACATGGTTTGTAGTAGCTCTTTGAAACTTTACAAAATAAAGGTGTTCTCAGTTTTGTCTCAATGGTTTGTTTCCTCTTCAAGTACCCCTAGGAACAGACTGTGGAAAAGCACTTTCATTGAGTGGGGTTGCCAAGCTTCTAAGAAATAACGAGTTTCCGAAATACCAGCAAATATTTTTTCACGCAATCTTGATGACACATGGTGGTAATGAACAGTACGCAAATCCCACTTGGCTCACCAAATATTGTTCTTCTAGGTTGAAGCGTTCGTTTACAGTAGCACTTTTTATTTTGAGATTTCCCTCTGTTCTCTCCTATATAGTTAGATGAATTTGGAACTCTAAATCCAACATGGTTTGTAGTAGCTCTTTGAAATTTGACAAAATAAAGGAGTTCTTAGTTTCATCTCTATAACTTGTTTCCTCTTCAAGTAGCCCTAGGCACAGAGTGTGGAAAAGCACTTTCATTGAGAGGGGTTGCCAAGCTTCTAAGAAATAACGAGTTTCCGAAATACCAGCAAATATTTTTTCACCGAATCTTGATGATACTAGGTGGTAATGATCAGTACACAAATACCACTTGACTCACCAAATTTTGTTCTTCTAGGTTGAAGCGTTCGTCTACTGTAGCAGTTTTTATTTTTAGGTTTTACTCTGTTCTCTCCTATATACAGAGATGAATTTGGAACTCTAAATCAAACATGGTTTGTAAAAGCTCTTTGAATCTTGACAAAATAAAGGAGTTCTCTGTTTTGTCTCTATGATTTGTTTCTTCTTCAAGTAGCCCTTGGCCCAGACGGTGGAAAAGCACTTTCATTGAGAGGGGTTGCCAAGCTTCTAAGAAGTAACGAGTTTCCGAAATACCAGCAAATATTTTTTTACCCAATCTTGATGATGCCTGGTGGTAATGACAAGTCCACAAATCCCACTTGGCTCAGCAAATTTTGTTCTTCTAAGTTGAAGCATTCGTTTACAGTAGCAGTTTTCATTTTTAGGTTGCACACTGTTCTCTCCTATATAGATAGATGAATTTTAAACTCTAAATCCAACATGGTTTGTAGTGGCTCTTTGAAACATGACAAAATAATAGAGTTCTCAGTTTTGTCTTTATGGTTGGTTTTCTCTTCAAGTCGCCCTAGGCACAGACTGTGGAAAAGCACTTTCATTGAGAGGGTTGCCAAGCTTCTAAGAAATAACGAGTTTCCGAAATACCAGCAAATATATTTTCACCCAATCTTGATGATACTGGGTGGTAATGATCAGTACACAAATCCCACTTGGCTCACCAATGTTTGTTCTTGTACGTTGACGCGTTCGTCTACAGTAGCAGTTTTTTTATTTAGGTTTCACTAGTTCTCTCCTATATAGGTAGATGAATTTGGAACTCTAAATCCAACATGGTTTGTAGTAGCTCTTTGAAACTTGATAAAATAATGGAGTTCTCAGTTTTGCCTCTATGGTTTGTTTCCTCTTCAAGTAGCCCTAGGCACAGACTGTGGAAAAGCACTTTCATTGAGTGGGTTTGCCAAGCTTCTAAGAAAAAACGAGTTTCCGAAATACCAGCAAATATTTTTTCACCCAAACTTGAAGATACTTGGTGGTAATGATCAGTACACAAATCCCACTTGGCTCAGAAAATTTGGTTCTTCTAGGTTGAAGGGTTCATTTCCAGTAGCAGTTTTTATATTTTGGTTTCACTCTGTTTTCTGCTCTATAGATAGATGAATTTGGAACTCTAAATCCAACATGGTTTGTAGTAGCTCTTTGAAACTTGGCAAAATAAAGTAGTTCTCAGTTTTGTCTCTATGTTTTGTTTCCTCTTCAAGTAGTCCTAGGCACCGACGGTGGAAAACCACTTTCATTGAGAGGGGTTGCCAACCTTCTAAGAAATAACGAGTTTCCGAAATACCAGCAAATATTTTTTCACCGACTCTTGATGATACTTGGCGGTAATGATCAGTACACAAATCCCACTTGACTCACCAAATTTTGTTCTTCTAGGTTGAAGCGATTGTTTACAGTAGCAGTTCATATTTTTAGGTTTCCCTCTCTTCTCTCCTGTATAGATAGATGAATTTGGAACACTAAATCCAACATGGTGTGTAGTAGCTTTTTGAAATTTGACAAAATAGAGGAGTTGTCAGTTTTTTCTCTATGATTTGTTTCCGCATCATGTAGCCCTAAGCAGAGACTGTGAAAAAGCACATTCATTGAAAGGGGTTGCCAAACTTCCAAGAAATTACGAGTTTCCAAAATACCAGCAAATATTTTTTCAACCAATGTTGATGATACGTGGTGGTAATGACAAGTACACAAATACCACTTGGCTCACCAAATTTTGTTCTTCTAGGTTGAAGCGTTCATTTACAGTAGCAGTTTTTATTTTTAGGTTTCACTCTGTTCTCTCCTATATAGATAGATGAATTTGGAACTCTAAATTCAACATGGTTTGTAGTACCTCTTTGAAACTTGACAAAATAAAGGAGTTCTCAGTTTTGTCTCTATGGTTTGTTTCTTCTTCAAGTAGCCCTAGGCACAGACGGTGGAAAAGCACTTTCATTGAGAGGGGTTGACAAGCTTCCAAGAAATTATCAGTTTCCGAAACACCAGCAAATATTTTTTCACCCAATCTTGATGGTACGTGGTGGTAATGATCGGTACACAAATCCCACTTGACTCACCATATTTTGTTCTTCTAAGTTGATGCGTTCGTTTTCAGTAGCAGTTTTAATTTTTAGGTTCCACTCTCTTCTCTCCTATATAGATAGATAAATTTGGAACTCTAAATCCAACATGGTTTGTAGTAGCTCTTTGAAACTTGACAAAATAAAGGAGTTCTCAGTTTTGTCTCCATGGTTTGTTTCCTCTGCAAATAGCCCTGGCACAGACTGTGGAAAAGCACTTTCATTGAGAGGGGTTGCCAACTTTCTAAGAAATAACGAGTTTCCGAAATACCAGCAAATATTGTTTCACCGAATCTTGATGATACTTGGCGGTAATGATCGGTACACAAATCCCACTTGACTCACGAAATTTTGTTCTTCTAGGTTGATGCGTTCGTTCACAGTAGCAGTTTTTATATTTAGGTTTCATTCTGTTCTCCCCTTTATATACAGATGAATTTGGAACTCTAAATCCAATATGGTTTGTAGTAGCTCTTTGAAACTTGACAAAATAAAGGAGTTCTCAGTTTTGTCTCTATGGTTTGTTTCCTCTTCAAGTAGCCCTAGGCACAGACGGTGGAAAAGCACTTTCATTGAGAGGGGTTGCCAGGCTTCCAAGAAATTATGAGTTTCCGAAATACCAGCAAATATTTTTTCACCCAATCTTGATGATACTTGGTGGTAATGACAAGTCCACAATCCCACTTGGCTCACGAAATTTTAGTCTTCTAAGTTGAAGCGTTCATTTACAGTAGCAGTTTTTATTTTTAGGTTTCACTCTGTTCTCTCCTATATAGATAGATGAATTTCGAACTCTAAATCCAACATGGTTTGTAGTAGCTCTTTGAACCTTGACAAAATAAAGGAGTTCTCAGTTTTGTCTCTAGGATTTGTTTCTGCTTCAAGTAGCCCTAAGCAGAGACTGTGGAAAAGCACTGTCATTGCGAGGGGTGGCCAGGCTTCTAAGAAATAACGAGTTTCCAAATTAGCAGCAAATATTTTTTCACCCAATGTTGATGATACTTGGTGGTAATGAACTGTACACAAATCCCACTTGGCTCACCAAAATTTGTTCTAGGTTGAACCATTCGTCTACAGTAGCAGTTTTTATATTTAGGTTTCACTCTGTTCTCTCCTATATAGATAGATGAATTTGGAACTCTAAATCCAACATGGTTTGTAGTAGCTCTTTGAAAGTTGACAAAATAAAGGAGTTCTCAGTTTTATCTCTATGGTTTGTTTCCTCTTCAAGTAGCCCTAGACACAGAAGGTGGAAAACCACTTTCATTGACAGGGGATGCCATGCTTCTAAGAAATATCGAGTTTCTGAAATACCAGCAAATATTTTTACACCCAATTTCGATGATACTTGGTGGTAATGATCTGTACACAAATCCCACTTGGCTCACCAAATTTTGTTCTTCTACTTTGAAGCGTTCGTCTACAGTATCAGTTTTTATATTTAAGTTTCACTCTGTACTCTCGTATATAGAAAGATGAATTTGGAACTCTAAATCCAACATGGTTTGTAGTGGCTCTTTGAAACTTGACAAAATAAAGGAGTTTTACGTTTTGTCTCAATGATTTGTTTCCGTTTCAAGTAGCCCTAAGCACAGACTGTGGAAAAGCACTTTCATTGAAAGGTATGCAAAGCTTCCAAGATATTACGATTTTCCGAAATAACAGCAAATATTTTTTCACCCAATCTTGATGATATGTGGTGGTAATGACAAGTACAAAAATCCCACTTGCCTCAACAAATTTTGTTCTTCTAGGTTGAAGCGTTCGTCTACAGTAGCAGTTTTTATATTTAGGTTTCACTCTGTTCTCTCCTACATAGACAGATGAATTTGGAACTCTAAATCCAATATGGTTTGTAGTAGCTCTTTGAACCTTGACAAAATAAAGGAGTTCTCTGTTTTGTCTCTATGATTTGTTTCCGCTTCAAGTAGCCCTAAGCATAGACTGTGGAAAAGCACTTTCATTCAGAAGGGTTGCCAAGCTTCCAAGAAATTACGATTTTCCGAAATACCAGCAAATATTTTTTCACCCAATATTCATGATACTTGGTGGTATTGATCGGTATACAAATCCCAATTGGCTCTCCAAAATTTGTTCTGCTAGGTTAACCGTTCGTCTACAGTAGCAGTTTTTATATTTAGGTTTCACTCTGTTCTCTGCTATATAGATAGATGAATTTGGAACTCTAAATCCAACATGCTCTGTAGTAGCTCTTTGAAACTTGACAACATAAAGGAGTTCTCAGGTTTGTCTCAATGGTTTGTTTCATCTTCAAATAGCCCTAGACACAGACGGTGGAAAAGCACTTTCATTGAGAGGGGTTGGAAGCTTCTAAGAAATAACGAGTTTCCGAAATACCAGCAAATATTTTTTAACCCAATGTGGATGATACTTGGTGGTAATGATCAGTACACAAATCTCAGTTGGCTCACCAAATTTTGTTCTTCTAGGTTGAAGCGTTCGTCTACTGTAGCAGTTTTTATATTTGGGATTCCATCTGTTCTCTCCTATATAGATAGATGAATTTGGAACTCTAAATCCAACATGGTTTGCAGTAGCTCTTTGAAACTTGACAAAATAAAGTAGTTCTCCGTTTTGTCTCTATGTTTTGTTTCCTCTTCAAGTAGTCCTAGGCACAGACGGTGGAAAAGCACTTTCATTGAGAGGGGTTGCCAAGCTTCTAAGAAATAACGAGTTTCCGAAATACCATCAAATATTTTTTCACCGAATCTTGATGATACTTGGTGGTAAATATCAGTACACAAATCCCACTTGGCTCACCAAATTTTGTTCTTCTACGTTGAAGCGTTCGTTTACAGTAGCAGTTTTTATTTTTAGGTTTCACTCTGTTCTCTCCTATATAGATAGATGAATTTGGAACTCTAAATACAACATGGTTTGTAGTAGCTCTTTGAAACTTGACAAAATAAAGGAGTTCTCAGTTTTGTCTTTATGGTTTGTTTTTTCTTCAAGTAGCCCTAGGCACAGATGGTGGAAAAGCACTTTCATTGAGAGGGGTTGCCAAGCTTCTAAGAAATTACGAATTTGCGAAATACCAGTAAATATTTTTTCTCCCAATGTTGATGATACTTGGTGGTAATGATCTGCACACAAATCCCACTTGGATCACCAAATTTTGTTCTTCTACTTTGAAGCGTTCGTCTTCAGTAGCAGTTTTTATATTTATGTTTCACTCTGTTCTCTCATATATAGAAAGATGAATTTGGAACTCTAAAACCTACATGGTTTGTAGTGGCTCTTTGAAACTTGAGAAAATAAAGGAGTTTTCAGTTTTTTCTCAATGATTTGTTTCCGCTTCAATTAACCCTAAGCAGAGACTGTGGAAGAGCACTTTTATTGATGGGGGTTCCCAAGCTTCCAAGAAAATGCGAGTTTCCGAAATAGCAGGAAATATTTTTTCACCCAATCATGATGATACGTGGTGGTAATGACAAGTCCACAAATCCCACTTTGCTCACCAAATTTTGTTCTTCTAGGTTGAAGCGTTCGATTACAGTCGCAGTTTTTATATTTAGGTTTCCCTCTGTTCTCTCCTATATAGATAGATGAATTTGGAACTCGAAATCCAACATGGTTTGTAGTAGCTCTTTGAAACTTGACAAAATAAAGGAGTTCTCAGTTTTGTCTCTATGGTTTGTTTTTTCTTCAAGTAGCCCTAGGCACAGACGGTGGAAAGGCACTTTCATTGAGAGGGGTTGCCAAGCTTCTAAGAAATTACGAATTTCCGAAATACCAGCAAATATTTTTTCTCTCAAAGTTGATGATACTTGGTGGTAATGATCAGTACACAAATCCCACTTGGCTCCCAAATTTTGTTCTTCTACGTTGAAGCGTTCGTCTACAGTAGCAGTTTTTATATTTAGGTTTCCCTCTGTTCTCTCCTATATAGATAGATGAATTTGGAACTCTAAATCCAACATGGTTTGTAGTAGCTCTTTGAAACTTGACAAAATAAAGAAGTTCTCAGTTTTGTCTGTATGGTTTTTTTTCTCTTCAAGAAGCCCTAAGCAGAGACTGTGGAAAAGCACTTTCATTGAAAGGCATTGCAAAGCTTCCAAGAAATTACGATTTTCCGAAATACCAGCAAATATTTTTTCACCCAATGTCGATGATACTTGATGGTAATGATCTGTACACAAATCCTAGTTGGCTCAGCCAATTCTGTTCTAGGTTGAAGCATTTGTCTACAGTAGCAGTTTTTATATTTAGGTTTCACTCTGTTCTCTCCCATATAGACAGATGAATTTTTAACTCTAAATCCAACATGGTTTGAAATAGCTCTTTGAAACTTGACAAAATAAAGGAGTTCTCAGTTTTGTCTCTATGATTTGTTTCCGCTTCAAGTAGCCCTAAGCAGAGACTGTGGAAAAGCACTTTCATTGAGAGGCGTTGCCAAGCTTCAAAGAAATTACGAGTTTCCGAAATACCAGTAAATATTTTTTCACCCAATATTCATGACACTTGGTGGTATTGATCGGTACACAAATCCCACTTGTCTCACCAAATTTTGATCTGCTAGGTTGAAGCGTTTGTCTACAGTAGCCGTTTATATTTTTAGGTTTCACTCTCTTCTCTGCTATATAGATAGATGAATTTGGAACTCTAAATCCAACATGGTTTGTAGTAGCTGTTTGAAAGTTGACAAAATAAAGGAGTTCTCTGTTTTGTCTCTATGGTTTATTTCCTCTTCAAGTAGCCCTAGGCACAGACGGTGGAAAAGCACTTTCATTGAGAGGGGATGCCAAGCTTCTAAGAAATAACGAATTTCCGAAATACCAGCAAATATTTTTTCACCCAAGCTTGATGATACTTGGTGGTAAGGACAAGTACACAAATCCCACTTGGCTCACCTAATTTTGTTCTTCTAGGTTGAAGCGTTCGTCTACAGTAGCAGATTTTATATTTAGGTTCCACTCTGTTCTCTCCTATATAGATAGATGAATTTGGAACTCTAAACCCTACATGGTTGGTAGTAGCTCTTTGAAACTTGACAAAATAAAGGAGTTCTCAGTTTTGTTTCTATGGTTTGTTTCCTCTTCAAGTAGTCCTAGGCACAGACTGTGGAAAAGCACATTCATTGAGAGGGGTTGCCAAGCTTCCAAGAAATTACGATTTTCCGAAATACCAGCAAATATTTTTATCACCCAATGTTGATGATACTTGGTTGTAATAATCAGTACACAAATCCCAGTTGGCTCACCAAATTTTGTTCTGCTAGGTTGAAACGTTCGTCTACAGTAGCAGTTTTTATGTTTAGGTTTCACTCTGTTCTCTGCTATATAGATAGATGAATTTAGAACTCTAAATCCAACATGGTTTGTAGTGGTTCTTTGAAACTTGACAAAATAAAGGAGTTCTCAGTTTTGTCTCTATGGTTTGTTTTTTCTTCAAGTAGCCCTACGCACAGACTGTTGAGAAGCACTTTCATTGAGAGGGGTTGCCAAGATTCTAAGAAATAACGAGTTTCCGAAATACCAGCAAACATTTTTTCACCCAATCTTGATGATACGTGGTGGTAATGACAAGTACACAAATCCCACTTGTCTCACCATATCTCGTTCTTCTAGGTTGAAGCATTCGTCTACAGTAGCAGTTTTTATTTTAGGTTTCACTCTGATCTCTCCTATATAGATAGATGAATTTGGAACTCTAAATCCAACATGGTTTGTAACAGCTCTTTGAAACTTGAGAAAATTAAGGAGTTCTCAGTTTTGTCTCTATGGTTTGTTTCCTCTTCAAGTAGCCCTAGGCACAGACGGTGGAAAAGCACTTTCATTGAGAGGGGTTGCCAAACTTCTAAGAAATAACGAGTTTCCGAAATACCAGCAAATATTTTTTCACCCAATCTTTATGATACTTGGTGGTAATGATCGGTACACAAATCCCACTGACTCACCAAATTTTGTTCTTCTCGGTTGAAGCGTTCGTTTACAGTAGCAGTTTATGTTTTTAGGTTTCCCTCTGTTCTCTCCTATATAGATAGATGAATTTAGAACTCTAAATCCAATATGGTTTGTAGTAGCTCTTTGAAACTTGACAAAGTAAAGGAGTTCTCAGTTTTGTCTCTATGATTTGTTTCTGCTTCATGTAGCCCTAAGCAGAGACTGTGGAAAAGCACTTTTATTCAAAGGGGTTTCCAAGCTTCCAAGAAATTACGAGTTTCAGAAATACCAGCAAATATTTTTTCACGGAAGCTTGATGACACTTGGTGGTGATGATCAGTACACAAATCCCACTTGGCTCACCAAATTTTGTTCTTCTAGGTTGAAGCGTTTTGTACAGTAGCAATTTTTATATTTAGGTTTAAATCTGTTCTCTCCTATAAAGATAGATGAATTTGGAACTCTAAATCCAACATGGTTTGTAGTAGCTCTTTGAAACTTGACAAAATAAAGGAGTTCTCAGTTTTGTCTCTATGATTTGTTTCTGCTTCAAGTAGCCCTAAGCAGTGAATGTGGAAAAGCACTTTCATTGAGAGGGGTTTAAAAGCTTCCAAGAAATTATGAGTTTCGGAAATACCAGCAAATATTTTTTCACCCAATCTTGATGATACTTGGTGGTTTTGATCAGTACACAAATCCCACTTGGCTCACCAAATTTTGTTCTAGGTTGAAGCATTAGTCTACAGTAGCAGTTTTATATTTAGGTTTCCCTCTGTTCTCTCCTATATAGATAGATGAATTTGGAACTGTAAATTCAACATGGTTTGTAGTAGCCCTTTGAAACTTGACAAAATAAAGAAGTTCTCAGTTTTGTCTCTATGATTTGTTTCCGCTTCAAGTACCCCTAAGCAGAGACTGTGGAAAAGCACTTTCATTGAAAGGGGTTGCAAAGCTTCCAAGAAATTACGAGTTTCCGAAATACCAGCATATATTTTTTCACCCAATATTCATGATACTTGGTGGTATTGATCGGTACACAAATCCCAATTGGCTCACCAACTTTTGTTCTGCTAGGTTAACCGTTCGTCTACAGTAGCATTTTTTATATTTAGGTTTCCCTCTGTTCTCTCCTATATAGATAGATGAATTTGGAACTCTAAATCCAACATGGTTTGCAGTAGCTCTTTGAAACTAGACAAATAACGTAGTTCTCATTTTTGTCTCTATGTTTTGTTTCCTCTTCAAGTAGTCCTAGGCACAGACTGTGGAAAAGCACTTTCATTGAGAGCGGTTGCCAAGCTTCTAAGAAATAAGGAGTTTCCAAGATACCAGCAAATATTTTTTCACCGAATCTTGATGATACTTGGTGGTAATGATCAGTACACAAATCCCACTTGGCTCACCAAATTTTGTTCTTCCAGGTTGAAGCATTCGTTTACAGTAGCAGTTTTTATATGTAGGTTTCACTCTGTTCTCTCCTATATAGACAGATGAATTTGGAACTCTAAATCTAACATGGTTTGCAGTAGCTCTTTGAAACTTGGCAAAATAAAGTAGTTCTCAATTTTGTCTCTATGGTTTGTTTCCTCTTCAAGTAGCCCTAGGCAGAGACTGTGGAAAAGCACTTTCATTGAGAGCGGTAGCCAAGCTTCTATAAAATAACGAGTTCCCGAAAAACCCAAAAATATTTTTTCACCGAATCTTGATGATACTTGGTGGTAATGATCAGTACACAAATCCCACTTGGCTCACCAAATTTTGTTCTTCTACGTTGAAGCGTTCGTTTACAGTCGCAGTTTTTATATTTAGTTTTCCCTCTGTTCTGTCCTATATAGAGAGATGAATTTGGAACTCTAAATCCAACATGGTTTGTAGTAGCTCTTTGAAACTTGACAAAATAAAGAAGTTCTCAGTTTTGTCTGTATGGTTTTTTCCTCTTCAGAAGCCCTAATCAGAGACTGTGGAAAAGCACTTTCATTGAGAGGGGTTGCCACGCTTCCAAGAAATTACGAGTTTCCGAAATACCAGCAAATATTTTTTTCACCCAATATTCATGACACTTGGTGGTATTGATCGGTACACAAATCCCACTTGGCTCACCAAATTTTGTTCTGATAGGTTGAAGCGTTCGTCTACAGTAGCAGTTTATATATTTAGGTTTCACTCTGTTCTCTGCTTATAGATAGATGAATTTGGAACTCTAAATCCAACACGGTTTGTAGTAGCTCTTTGAAAGTTGACAAAATAAAGGAGTTCTCCGTTTTGTCTCTATGGTTTGTTTCCTCTTCAAGTAGCCCTATGCACAGATGGTGGAAAAGCACTTTCATTGAGAGGGGATGCCAAGCTTCTAAGAAATAACGAGTTTCCGAAATACCAGCAAATATTTTTCACCCAAGCTTGATGATACATGGTGGTAAGGACATGTACACAAATCCCACTTGGCTCACCAAATTTTGTTCTAGGTTGAAGCATTCGTCTACAGTAGCAGTTTTTATTTTAAGATTTCACTCTGTTCTCTCCTATATAGATAGATGAATTTGGAACTCTAAATCCAACATGGTTTGTAGTAGCTCTTTGAAACTTGACAAAATAAAGGAGTTCTCAGTTTTGTCTCTATGGTTTGTTTCCTCTTCAAGTAGCCCTAGGCACAGACTGTGGAAAAGCACTTTCATTGAGAGGGGTTGTCAAGCTTCTAAGAAATAACGAGTTTCCGAAATACCAGCAAATATTTTTTCACCCAATGCTGATGATACTTGGTGGTAATGATCTGTACACAAATCCCACTTGGCTCACCAAATTTTGTTCTAGGTTGAAGCATTCGACTACAGTAGCAGCTTTTATATTTAGGTTTCCCTCTGTTCTCTCCTATATAGATAGATGAATTTGGAACTCTAAATCCAACATGGTTTGTAGTAGCTCTTTGAAACTTGACAAAATAAAGGAGTTCTCAGTTTTGTCTTTATGGTTTGTTTTTCTTCAAGAAGCCCTAGGCACAGACGGTGGAGGAGCACTTTCATTGAGAGGGGTGGCCAAGCTTCTAAGAAATTACGAATTTCCGAAATACCAGTAAATATTTTTTCTCCCAATGTTGATGATACTTGGTGGTAATGATCAGTACACAAATCCCACTTGGCTCACCACATTTTGTTCTTCTACGTTGAAGCGTTCGTCTACAGTAGCAGTTTTTATATTTAGGTTTCCCTCTGTTCACTCCTTTATAGATAGATGAATTTGGAACTCTAAATTTAACATGGTTTGTAGTAGCTCTTTGAAACTTGACAAAATAAAGAAGTTCTCAGTTTTGTCTGTATGGTTTTTTTCCTCTTCAAGAAGCCCTAAACAGAGACTGTGGAAAAGCACTTTCATTGAGAGGCATTGCAAAGCTTCCAAGAAATTAAGATTTTCTGAAATACCAGCAAATATTTTTTCACCCTATATTCATGAAACTTGGTGGTATTGATCGGTACACAAATCCCACTTGGCTCACCAAATTTTGTTCTGCAAGGTTGAAGAGTTCGTCTACAGTAGCAGTTTATATATTCAGGTTTCACTCTGTTCTCTGCTATATAGATAGATGAATTTGGAACTCGAAATCCAACATGGTTTGTAGTAGCTCTTTGAAACTTGACAAAATAAAGGAGTTCTCAGTTTTGTTGCTATGGTTTGTTTCCTCTTCAAGTAGCCCTAGGCACAGACGGTGAAAAAGCACTTTCATTGAGAGGGGATGCCAAGCTTCTAAGAAATAATGAGTTTCCGAAATAACAGCAAATGTTTTTTCACCCAAGCTTGATGATACTTGGTGGTAAGGACAAGTACACAATTCCCACGTGGCTCTCCAAATTTTGTTCTAGGTTGAAGCATTCGTCTACAGTAGCAGCATTTATTTTAAGATTTCACTCTGTTCTCTCATATATAGATAGATGAATTTGGAACTCTAAATCCAACATGGTTTGTAGTAGCTCTTTGAAACTTGACAAAATAAAGGAGTTCTCAGTTTTGTCGCTATGGTTTGTTTCCTCTTCAAGTAGCCCTAGGCACAGATGGTGAAAAAGCACTTTCATTGAGAGGGGATGCCAAGCTTCTAAGAAATAATGAGTTTCCGAAATAACAGCAAATGTTTTTTCACCCAAGCTTGATGATACTTGGTGGTAAGGACAAGTACACAAATCCCCACTTGGCTAAACATATTTTGTTCTTCTACATTGAAGCGTTCGTCTACAGTAGCAGTTTTTATATTTAGGTTTCACTCTGTTCTCTCCTATATAGATAGATGAATTTGGAACTCTAAATTTAACATGGATTGTAGTAACTCTTTGAAACTTGACAAAATAAAGAAGTTCTCAGTTGTGTCTCTATGGTTTTTTTCCTCTTCAAGAAGCCCTTAGCAGAGACTGTGGAAAAGCACTTTCATTGAGAGGGGTTGCCAAGCTTCCAAGAAATAACGATTATCCGAAATACCAGCAAATATTTTCAAACCCAATCTTGATGATACGTGGTGGTAATGACAAGTACACAAATCCCACTTGGCTTAACATATTTTGTTCTTCTAGGTTTAAGCGTTCGTCTACAGTAGCAGTTTTTATATTTAGGTTTCACTCTGTTCTCTCTTATATAGACAGATGAATTTGGAACTCTAAATCCAATATGGTTTGTAATAGCTCTTTGAAACTTGACAAAATCAAGGAGTTCTCAGTTTTGTCTCTATGATTTGTTTCCGCTTCAAGTAGCCCTAAGCAGAGATTGTGGAAAAGCACTTTCATTGAGAGGGGTTGCCAAACTTCCAAGAAATTACGAGTTTCCGAAATACCAGCAAATATTTTTTCACCCAATATTCATGACACTTGGTGGTATTGATCGGTACACAAATCCCACTTGTCTCACCAATTTTTGTTCTGCTAGGTTGAAGCGTTCGTCTACAGTAGCAGTTTATATATTTAGGTTTCACTCTCTTCTCTGCTATATAGATAGATGAATTTGGAACTCTAAATCCAACATGGTTTGCAGTAGCTGTTTGAAAGTTGAAAAAATAAAGGAGTTCTCAGTTTTGCCTTTATGGTTTGTTTCCTCTTCAAGTAGCCCTAGGCACAGAAGGTGGAAAAGCACTTTCATTGAGAAGGGATGCCAAGCTTCTAAGAAATAACGAGTTTCCGAAATACCAGCAAATATTTTTTCACCCAAGCTTGATGATACTTGGTGGTAAGGACAAGTACACAAATCCCACTTGGCTCACCAAATTTTGTTCTAGGTTGAAGAATTCGTCTTCAGTAGCATTTTTATTTTAAGGTTTCACTCTGTTCTCTCCTATATAGATAGATGAATTTGCAACTCTAATCCAACATCGTTTGTAGTAGCTCTTTGAAACTTGACAAAATAAAGGAGTTCTCAGTTTTGTCTCTATGGTTTGTTGCCTCTTCAAGTACCCCTAGGCACCGACTGTAGAAAAGCACGTTCATTGAGAGGGGTTGTCAAGCTTCTAAGAAATAACGATTTTCCGAAATACCAGCAAATATTTTTTCACCCAATGTCGATGATACTTGGTGGTAATGATCTGTACACAAATCCCACTTGGCTCACCAAATTTTGTTCTAGGTTGAAGCATTCGTCTACAGTAGCAGTTTTTATATTTAGGTTTCCCTCTGTTATCTCCTATATAGATAGATGAATTTGGAACTCTAAATCAAACATGGTTTGTAGTAGCTCTTTGAAACTTGACAAAATAAAGGAGTTCTCAGATTTGTCTTTATGGTTTGTTTTTTCTTCAAGTAGCCCTAGGCACAGACGGTGGAAAAGCACTTTCATTGAGAGGGCTTGCCAAACTTCTACGAAATAACGAGTTTCCGAATTAACAGCAAATATTTTTTCACCCAATCTTGATGATACTTGGTGGTGAAGATCGGTACACAAATCCCACTTGGCTAACCAAAGTTTTTTCTTATAGGTTGAAGCGTTCGTCTAAGTAGCAGTTTTTATATTTAGGTTTCACTCTGTTCTCTCCTATAGAGATAGATGAATTTGGAACTCTAAATCCAACATGGTTTGTAGTAGCTCCTTGAAACTTGACAAAATAAATGAGTTCTCAGTTTTGTCTCTATTATTTGTTTCCACATCAAGTAACCCTAAGCAGGGACTGTGGAAAAGCACTTTCATTGAGAGGGTTTGAAAAGCTTCTAAGAAATAACGAGATTCCGAATTACCAGCAAACATTTTTTCACCCAATGTTGATGATACATGCTGGTAATGATCAGTACACAAATCCCACTTGGCTCACCAAATTTTGTTCTTCTAGGTTGAAGCATTCGTCTACAGTAGCAGTTCTCATTTTTAGGTTTTACTTTGTTCTCTCCTATATAGATAGATGAATTTGGAACTCTAAATCCAACATGGTTTGTAGTAGCTCTTTGAAACTTGACAAAATAAAGTAGTTCTCAGTTTTGTCTCTATGTTTTGTTTCCTCTTCAAGTAGTCCTAGGCACAGACTGTGGAAAAGCACTTTCATTGAGAGGGGTTGCCAAGCTTCTAAGAAATAACGAGTTTCCGAAATACCATTAAATATTTTTTCTTGCAATCTTGATGACACTTGGTGGCAATGATTAGTACACAAATCCCACTTGGCTCACAAATTTTGTTCTTCTAGGTTGAAGCGTTCGTCTACTGTAGCAGTTTTTATATTTAGGTTTCACTCTGTCTCTCCTATATAGATAGATTAATTTGGAATTCTAAATCCAATATGGTTTGAAGTAGCTCTTTGAAACTTGACAAAATAAAGGAGTTCTCAGTTTTGCCTCTATGGTTTGTTTCCTCTTCAAGTAGCCCTAGGCAAAGATGGTGGAAAGCACTTTCATTGAGAGGGGTTGCCAAGCTTCTAAAAAATAACGAGTTTCCAAATTACCAGCAAATACTTTTTCACCCAGTCTTCATGATACTTGGTGGTGAAGATCGGTACACAAATCCCACTTGGCTCACCAAATTTTATTCTTCTAGGTTGAAGCGTTCGTATACAGTAGCAGTTTGTATATTTAGAATTCACTCTCTTCTCTACTATATAGATAGATGAATTTTAACTCTAAGTCCAATATGGTTTGTAGTAGCTCTTTGAAACTTGACAAAATAAAGGAGTTCACAGTTTTGTCTTTATAATTTGTTCCCGCTTCAAGCAGCTCTATGATGAGACTGTGGAAAAGCACTTTCATTGAGAGGGTTTGCAAGCTTCTAAGAAATAACGAGTTTCCGAAATACCAGCAAATGTTTTTTCACCCAATCTTGATGATACTTGGTGGTAATGATCAGTACACAAATCCCCACTAGGCTCACCAAATTTTGTTCTTCTAGGTTGAATCGTTCTTCCACAGTAGCAGTTTTTATGGTTAGGTTTCACTCTCTTCTCTTGTATATAGATTGATGAATTTGGAACTCTAAATCCAACATGGTTTGTAGTGGCTCTTTGAAACTTGACAAAATAAAGGAGTTCTCATTTTTTTCTCTATGGTTTGTTTCCTCTTCAAGTAGCCCTCGGCAGAGACGGTGGAAAAGCACTTTCATTGAGAGGGGTTGCCAAGCTTCCAAGAAATTATGAGTTTCCGAAATAAAAGCAAATATTTTTTCACCCAATCTTGATGATACTTGGTGGTAATGATCGGTACACAAATCCCACTTGACTCACCAAATTTTCTTCTTCTAGGTTGATGCGTTCGTTATCAGAAGCAGTTTTTATTTTTGGTTTCACTCTTGTCTGTCCTATATAGATAGATGAATTTGGAACTCTAAATCCAACATGGTTTGTAGTAGCTCTTTGAAACTTGACAAAATAAAGGAGTTCTCAGTTTTGTCTCTATGGTTTGTTTCCTCTACAAGTAGCCCTGGCACAGACTGTGGAAAAGCACTTTCATTGAGAGGGGTTGCCAAGCTTCTAAGAAATAACGAGTTTCCGAAATACCAGCAAATATTTTTTCACGCAATCTTGATGACACTTGGTCATAATGATCAGTACACAAATCTCACTTGGCTCACCAAATTTTGTTCTTCTAGGTTGAAGCGTTCGTCTACAGTACCAGTTTTTATATTTAGGTTTCACTCTGTTCTGTCCTATATAGATAGAAGAATTTGGAACTCTAAATACAATATGGTTCGAAGTAGCTCTTTGAAACTTGAAAAAACAAAGGAGTTCTCAGTTTGTCTCTAGGATTTGTATCCGCTTCAAGTAGCCCTACGCAGAGACTGTGGAAAAGCACTTTCATTGAGAGGGGTTGCCAAGCATCCAAGAAATTACGAGTTTCCGAAATACCAGCAAATATTTTTTCTCCCAATCTTGATGATACTTGCTGGTAATGATCGGTACACAAATCCCACTTGACTCACCAAATTTTCTTCTTCTAGGTTGATGCGTTCGTTATCAGAAGCAGTTTTTATTTTTGGTTTCACTCTTGTCTCTCCTATATAGATAGATGAATTTGGAACTCTAAATCCAACATGGTTTGTAGTAGCTCTTTGAAACTTGACAAAATATAGGAGTTCTCAGTTTTGTCTCTATGGTTTGTTTCCTCTTCAAGTAGCCCTGGCACAGACTGTGGAATAGCACTTTCATTGAGAGGGGTTGCCAAGCTTCTAAGAAATAACGATTTTCCGAAATACCAGCAAATATTTTTTCACGCAATCTTGATGACACTTGGTGGTAATGATCAGTACACAAATCCCACTTGGCTCACCAAATTTTGTTCTTCTAGGTTGAAGCGTTCGTCTACAGTAGCAGTTTTTATATTTAGGTTTCACTCTGTTCCTCATATATAGATAGATTAATTTGGAAGTCTAAATCCAATATGGTTTGAAGTAGCTCTTTGAAACTTGACAAAATAAAGGAGTTCTCAGTTTTGTCTCTAGGATTTGTTTTCGCTTCAAGTAGCCCTACGCAGAGACTGTGGAAAAGCACTTTCATTGAAAAGGGTTGGCAAGCTTCCAATAAATTACGAGTTTCCGAAATACCAGCAAATATTTTTTCACCCAATCTTGATGATACTTTGTGGTAATGATCGGTGCACAAATCCCACTTGACTCACCGAATTTTGTTCTTCTAGGTTGATGTGTTCGTTTTCAGTAGCAATTTTTAATTTTAGGTTTCACTCTGTTCTCTGCTATATAGATAGATGAATTTGGAACTCTAAATCCAACATTTTTTGTAGTAGCTTTTTGAAACTTGAAAAAATAAAGGAGTTTTCAGTTTTGTCTCTATGGTTTGTTTCCTCTTCAAGTAGCCCTGGCACAGACTGAGGAAAAGCACTTTCATTAAGAGGGGTTGCCAAGCTTCTAAGAAATAACGAGTTTCCGAAATACCAGCAAATATTTTTTCACCCAATCTTGATGATACTTGGTGGTAAGGACAAGTACACAAATCCCACTTGGCTCACCAAATTTTGTTCTTCTAGGTTGAAGCATTCGTCTACAGTAGCAGTTTTTATTTTTAGGTTTTACTCTGTTCTATCCTATATAGATAGATGAATTTGGAACTCTAAATCCAACATGGTTTGTAGTAGCTCTTTGAAACTTGACAAAATAAAGGAGTTCTCAGTTTTCTCTATGGTTTGTTTCCTCTTCAAGTAGCCCTGGCACAGACTGTGGAAAAGCACTTTCATTGAGAGGGATTGCCAAGCTCTAAGAAATAACGAGTTTCCGAAATACCAGCCAATATTTTTTCACCCAATCTTGATGATACTTGGTGGTAATGATCGGTACACAAATCCCACTTGACTCACCGAATTTTGTTCTTCTAGGTTGATGTGTTCGTTTTCAGGAGCATTTTTTATTTTTAGGGTTTCACTCTGATAGATGAATTTGGAACTCTAAATCCAACATGGTTTGTAGTAGCTCTTTGAAACGTGACAAAATAAAGGAGTTTTCAGTTTTGTCTCTATGGTTTGTTTCCTCTTCAAGTAGCCCTAGGCACAGATGGTGGAAAAGCACTTTCATTGAGAGGAGTTGCCAAGCTTCTAATAAATAACGAGTTTCCGAAATACCAGCATATATTTTTTCACCCAATCTTGATGATACTTGGTGGTAATGATCAGTACACAAATCCAACTTGGCTCACCAAATTTTGTTCTTCTAGTTGAATTGTTCATCTACAGTAGCAGTTTTTATATTTAGTTTCACTCTGTTCTCTGCTATATAGATAGATGAATTTGGAACTCTAAATCCAACATAGTTTGTAGGAGCTCTTTGAATCTTGACAAAAGAAAGTAGTTCTCTGTTTTGTCTCTATGGTTTGTTTCCTCTTCAATTAGCCCTAGGCACTGACGGTGGAAAAGCACTTTCAATGAGAGGGGTTGCCAAGGTTCTAAGAAATAACGAGTATCCGAAATACCAGCAAATATTTTTTCACCCAATGTTGATGATACGTGGTGGCCATGATCAATACACAAATCCCACTTGGCTCACCAAATTTTGTTCTTCTAGGTTGAATTGTTCATCTCAGTAGCAGTTTTTATATTTAGGTTTCACTCTGTTCTCTGCTATATAGATAGATGAATTTGAAACTCTAAATCCAACATGGTTTGTAGTAGCTCTTTGAAACGTGACAAAGTAAAGGAGTTCTCAGTTTTGTCTCTACGATTTGTTACCGCTTCATGTTGCTCTAAGCAGAGACTGTGGAAAAGCACTTTCATTGAAAGGGGTTGCCAAGCTTCCAAAAATTACGAGTTTCCGAAATACCAGCAAGCATTTTTCACCCAATGTTGATGATACGTGGTGGTAATGATCGGTACACAAATCCCACTTGACTCACCAAATTTTGTTCTTCTCGGTTGAAGCGTTCGTCTACACTACCAGTTTTTATATTTAGGTTTCACTCTGTTCTCTGCTATATAGATACATGAATTTGGAACTCTAAATCCAACATGGTTTTTAGTGGCTCTTTGAAACTTGACAAAATAAAGAGTTCTCATTTTTCTCTATGGTTTGTTTCCTCTTCAAATAGCCCTCGGCACAGACGGTGGAAAAGCACTTTCATTGAGAGGGGTTGCCAAGCTTCCAAGAAATAACGAGTTTCCGAAATAACAGCAAAAATTTTTTCACCCAATCTTGACGATACTTGGGGTGAAGATCGGTACACAAATCCCACTTGGCTCATCAAATTTTGTTCTTCTAGGTTGAAGCGTTCGTCTACAGTAGCAGTATTTATATTTAGGTTTCACTCTGTTCTCTCCTATATAGATAGATGAATTTGGAACTCTAATCCATCAAGGTTTGTAGTAGCTCCTCGAAACTTGACAAAATAAAGGAGTTCTCAGTTTTGTCTCTATGATTTCTTTCCGCTTCACGTAGCCCTAAGCAGTGACTGTGGAAAAGCACTTTCATTGAGAGGGGTTTCCAAACTTCCAAGAAATTACGAGTTTCCGAAATACCAGCAACTATTTTTTCACCCAATCTTGATGATACGTGGTGGTAATGACAAGTCCACAAATCCCACTTGGCTCACCAAATTTTGTTCTTCTAAGTTTGAAGCATTTGTTTACCGTAGCAGTTTTTATTTTTAGGTTTCACTCTGTTCTCTCCTATATAGATAGATGAATTTGGAACTCTAAATCTAACATGGTTTGTAGTAGCTCTTTGTAACTTGACAAAATAAATGAGTGCTCAGTTTTGTCTCTATTATTTGTTTCCGCTTCATGTAACCCTAAGCAGGGACTGTGGAAAAGCACTTTCATTGAGAGGGGTTGCCAAGCTTCTAAGAAATAACGAGTTTCCGAATTACCAGCAAATATTTTCTCACCCAATCTTAATGATACTTGGTGGTGAAGATCGGTACACAAATCCCCCTTGGCTCACCAAATTTTGTTCTTCTAGGTTGACGCGTTCGTCTTAGTAGCAGTTATTGTATTTAGGTTTCACTCTGTTCTCTCCTATATAGATAGAAAAATTTGGAACTCTAAATCCAACATGGTTTGTAGTAGCTCTTTGAAACTTGACAAAAAAGGAGTTCTCAGTTTTGTCTCTTTGGTTTGTTTCCTCTTCAAGTTGCCCTAGGCACAGACGGTGGAAAAGCACGTTCATTGAGAGTGGTTGCCAAGCTTCCATGAAATTACGAGTTTCCGAAATACCAGCAAATATCTTTTCACCCAATCATGATGATACTTGGTGGTAATGATTGGTTCACAAATCCCACTTAGCTCACCAAATTTGTTTTTCTAGGTGACGCGTTCGTCTAAGTAGCAGTTTTTATATTTAGGTTTCACTCTGTTCTCTCCTATAGAGATAGATGAATTTGGAACTCTAAATCCAAAATGGTTAGTATTAGCTCTTTGAAACTTGACAAAATAAAGGAGTTCTCAGTTTTGTCTCTATGGTTTGTTTCCACTTCAAGTAGCCCTAGGCACAGTCGGTGGAACAGCACTTTAATTGAGAGGGGTTGCCAAGCTTCTAAGAAATAACGAGTTTCCAAAATACCAGCAAATATTTTTTATCGCAATCTTGATGACACTTGCTGGTGATGATCAGTACACAAATCCCACTTGGCTCACCAAATTTTGTTCTTCTAGGTTGAAGCGTTCGTCTACAGTAGCAGTTTTTATATTCAGGTTTTACACTGTCTCTCCTATATAGATAGATGAATTTGGAATTCTAAATCCAATATGGTTTGTAGTAGCTCTTTGAAACTTGAGAAAATAACGGAGTTCTCAGTTTTGTCTCTATGGATTCTTCCTCCTCAATTAGCCCTGGCACAGACTGTGGAAAAGCACTTTCATTGAGAGGGGTTGCCAAGCTTCCAAGAAATAACGAGTTTCCGAAATAACAGCAAATATTTTTTCACCCAATCTTGATGATACTTGGGGGTGAAGATCGGTACACTAATCCCACTTGGCTCATCAAATTTTGATCTTCTAGGTTGAAGCGTTCGTCTACAGTAGCAGTTGTTATTTTTAGGTTTTACTCTGTTCTCTGCTATGTAGACAGATGAATTTGGACTCTAAATCCAACATGGTTTGTAGTGGCTCTTTGAAATTTGACAAAATAAAGCAGTTCTCAGTTTTGTCTCTATGGTTTGTTTCCTCTTCAAGTAGCCCTAGGCAAAGACGGTGGAAAAGCACTTTCATTTGAGAGGGGTTGCCAAGCTTCCAAGAAATTACGAGTTTCCGAAATACCAGCAAATATTTTTTCACCCAATCTTGATGATACGTGGTGGTAATGACAAGTACATAAATCCCACTTAGCTCACCAAATTTTGTTCTTCTAGGTTGAAGCGTTCGTCTACAGTAGCAATTTTTATATTTAGGTTTCACTCTGTTCTCTCCTACATAGATAGATGAATTTGGAACTCTAAATCCAATATGGTTTGTCGTAGCTCTTTGAAACATGACAAAATAAAGTAGTTCTCAGTTTTGTCTCCATATTTTGTTTCCTTTTCATGTAGTCCTAGGCACTGACTGTGGAAAAGCACTTTCATTGAGAGGGGTTGCCAAACTTCTAAGAAATAACGAGTTTCCGAAATACAAGCAAATATTTTTTCACCCAATCTTGATGATGCGTGGTGGTAATGACAAGTCCACAAATCCCACTTGGCTCACCAAATTTTGTTCTTCTAGGTTGAAGCGTTGGTTTACAGTAGCAGTTTTCATTTTTAGGTTGCACTCTGTTCTCTCCTATATTGATAGATGAATTTGGAACTCTAATCCAACATGGTTTGTAGTGGCTCTTAGAAACTTGAGAAAATAAAGGAGTCAGTTTTGTCTCTACGATTTGTTTTCGTTTCATGTAGTCCTAAGCAAAGACTGTGGAAAAGCACTTTCATTGAAAGGGGTTGCCAAGCTTCTAAGAAATAACGAGTTTCCGAAATACCAGCAAATATTTTTTCACACAATTTTGTTGATACGTGGTGGTAATGACAAGTACACAAATCCCACTTGGCTCACCAAAATTTGTTCTTCTAGGTTGAAGCGTTCGTTTACAGTAGCAGTTTTTATTTTTAGGTTTCACTCTGTTCTCTCCTATATAGATAGATGAATTTGGAACTCTAAATCCAACATGGTTTGCAGTAGCTCTTTGAAACTTGACAAAATAAAGTAGTTCTCAGTTTTGTCTCTATGGTTTGTTTCCTCTTCAAGTAGCCCAGGGACCGACGGTGGAAAACACTTTCACTGAGAGCGGTTGCCATACTTCTAAGATATAACGAGTTTCCGAAATACCAGCAAATATTTTTTCACCCAATGTTGATGATACATGGTGGTAATGATCAGTACACAAATCCCACTTGGCTCATCAAATTTTGTTCTTCTAGGTTGAAGCGTTCGTCTACCTTAGCAGTTTTTATATTTAGGTTTCCCTCTGTTCTCTCCTATATAGATAGATGAATTTGGAACTCTAAATCCAACATGGTTTGCAGTAGCTCTTTGAAACTTGACAAAATAAAGTAGTTCTCAGTTTTGTCTCTATGTTTTCTTTCCTCTTCAAGTAGTCCTAGGCACAGACTGTGGAAAAGCACTTTCATTGAGAGGGGTTGCCAAGCTTCTAAGAATTAACGATTTTCCGAAATACCAGCAAATATTTTTTCACCGTATCTTGATGATACTTGGTGGGAATGATCAGTACACAAATCCCACTTGGCTCACCAAATTTTGTTCTTCTAGGTTGAAGCGTTCGTTTACAGTAGCAGTTTTTATATTTAGGTTTCATTCTGTTCTCCCCTATGTAGACAGATGAATTTGGAACTCTAAATCCAACATTGTTATTCGTAGCTCTTTGAAACTTGACAAAATAAAGGAGTTTTCAGTTTTGTCTCTATGATTTGTTTCCACCTCAAAAAGCCCTAAGCAGTGACTGTGGAAAAGCACTTTCATTGAGAGGGGTTGCCAAGCTTCCAGGAAATTACGAGTTTCCGAAATACCAGCAAATATTTTTTGACCCAATCTTGAGGATACTTGGTGATAGGAACAAGTACACAAATCCCACTTGGCTCACCAAATTTTGTTCTTCTAGGTTGAAGCATTCGTCTACAGTAGCAGCTTTTATTTTTAGGTTTAACTCTGTTCTCTCCTACATAGATAGATGAATTTGGAACTCTAAATCCAACATGGTTTGTAGTAGCTCTTTAAAACTTGACAAAATAAAGGAGTTCTCAGTTTTGTCTCTATGGTTTGTTTCCGCTTCAAGTAGACCTAAGCAGAGACTGTGGAAAAGCACTTTCATTGAGAGGGGTTGCCAAGCGTCCAAGAAATTAAGATTTTCCTAAATACAGCTAATATTTTTTCACCCAATCTTGATGATACTTGGTGGTAATGATCGGTACACAAATCCCACTTGGCTCACCAAATTTTGTTCTTCTAGGTGGAAGTGATCGTCTACAGTAGCAGTTTTTATATTTAGGTTTCACTCTGTTCTCTGTTATATAAATTGTTGATTTGGAACTCTAAATCAAACATGGTTTGTAGAAGCTCTTTGAAACTTGACAAAATAAAATAGTTCTCAGTTTTATCTCTATGATATGTTTCCTCTTCAAGTACCCCTAGGAACAGACTGTGGAAAAGCACTTTCAATGAGTGGGGTTGCCAAGCTTCTAAGAAATAACGAGTTTCTGAAATACCAGCAAATATTTTTTCTCGCAATCTTGATGACACATGGTGGTAATGATCAGTAAGCAAATCCCACTTGGCTCACCAAATTTTGTTCTTCTAGGATGAACCGTTCGTCTACAGTAGCATTTTTATATTTAGGTATCACTCTGTTCTCTCCTATATAGATAGATGAATTTAGAACTCTAAATCAAATATGGCTTGTAGTAGCTCTTTGAAACTTGACAAAGTAAAGGAATTCTCAGTTTTGTCTCTGTGATTTGTTTCCGCTTCATAGCCATAAGCAGAGACTGTGGAAAAGCACTTTCATTGAGAGGGGTTGCCAAGCTTCTAAGAAATAACGAGTTTCCGAAATACCAGCAAATATTTTTTCACCCAATGTTGATGATACTTGGTGGTAATGATCAGGACACAAATCCCACTTGGCTCACCAAATTTTGTTCTTCTAGGTTGAAGCGATCGTTTACAGTAGCAGTTTTTATATTTAGGTTTCCCTCTGTTCTCTCCTATATAGATAGATGAATTTGGAACTCTAAATCCAACATGGTTTGCAGTAGCTCTTTGAAACTTGACAAAATAAAGTAGTTCTCAGTTTTGTCTCTATGTTTTGTTTTCTCTTCAAGTAGCCCTAGGCACCGATGGTGGAAAAGCACTTTCATTGAGAGGAGTTGCCAAACTTCTAAGAAATAACGTGTTTCCAAAATACCAGCAAATATTTTTTCACCCAATATTCATGATACTTGGTGGTATTGATCGGTACACAAATCCCACTTGGCTCACCAAATTTTGTTCTGCTATGTTGAAGCATTCGTCTACTGTAGCAGTTTTTATATTTAGGTTTCACACTGTTCTCGGCTATATAGATAGATGAATTTGGAAATATATATCCAACATGGTTTGTTGTAGCTCTTTGAAACTTGACAAAATAAAGTAGTTCTCTGTTTTGTCTCCATGTTTTGTTTCCTCTTAAAGTAGTCCTAGGCACTGTCTGTGGAAAAGCACTTTCATTGAGAGGGGTTTCCAAGCTTCTAAGAAATAACGAGTTTCCGAAAAAAAGCAAATATTTTTTCACTGAATATTGATGATTCTTGGTGGTAATGATCAGTTCACAAATCCCACTTGGCTCACCAAATTTTGTTTTCTAGTTTGAAGTGTTCATCTACTGTAGCAGTTTTTATATTTAGGTTTCCCTCTGTTCTCTCCTATATAGATAGATGAATTTGGAACTCTAAATCCAACATGGTTTGCAGTAGCTCTTTGAAACTTCACAAAATAAAGGAGTTCTCTGTTTTGTCTCTATGGTTTGCTTCCTCTTCAAGTAGCCCTAGGAACAGACGGTGGAAAAGCACTTTCAATAAGACGGGTTGCAAAGCTGCTAAGAAATAACGAGTTTCCGAAATACCAGCAAATATTTTCTCACCCAATGTTGATGATACTTGGTCGAAATGATCAGTAAACAAATCCCACTTGGGTCACCACATTTTGTTCTTCTAGGTTGAAGCGTTCGTTTACAGTAGCAGTTTTTATATGTAGGTTTCACTCTGTTCTCTCCTATATAGACAGATGAATTTGGAACTCTAAATCCAATATGGTTTGTAGTAGCTCTTTGAAACTTGACAAAGTAAAGGAGTTCTCAGTTTTGTCTCTATGATTTGTTTCTGCTTTATGTAGCCCTAAGAAGACACTGTGGAAAAGCACTTTCATTGAAAGGGGTTGCCAAGCTTCCAAGAAATTACTAGTTTCCGAAAAACCAGCAAATATTTTTTCACCCAAGGTTGATGATACGTGGTGGTAATGATCGGTACACAAATCCCACTTGGCTCACCAAATTTTGTTCTGCTAGGTTGAAGCGTTCGTCTACAGTAGCAGTTTTTATATTTAGGTTTCACTCTGCTCTCTGCTATATAGATAGATGAATTTGGAACTCTAAATCCAACATGGTTTGAAGTAGCTTTTTGAATCTTGACAAAATAAAGTAGTTCTCAGTTTTGTCTCTAAGTTTTGTTTCCTCTTTAAGTAGTCCTAGGAACACACTGTGGAAAAGCACTTTCATTGAGAGGGGTTGCCAAGCTTTCAAGAAAAAACGATTTTCCGAAATACCATCAAATATTTTTTCACCGAATCTTGATGATACTTGGTGGTAATGATCAGTACACAAATCCCACTTGGCTCACCAAATCATGTTCTTCTAGGTTGAAGCGTTCGTCTACTGTAGCAATTTTTATATTTAGGTTTCACTCTGTTCTCTCCTACATAGATAGATGAATTTGGAACTCTAAATCCAATATGGTTTGTCGTAGCTCCTTGAAACTTGACAAAATAAAGTAGTTCTCAGTTTTGTCTCCATATTTTGTTTCCTCTTCATGTAGTCCTAGGCACTGACTGTGGAAAAGCACTTTCATTGAGAGGGGTTGCCAAACTTCTAAGAAATAACGAGTTTCCGAAATACAAGCAAATATTTTTTCACAAAATCTTGATGATGCGTGGTGGTAATGACAAGTCCACAAATCCCACTTGGCTCACCAAATTTTGTTCTTCTAGGTTGAAGCGTTGGTTTACAGTAGCAGTTTTCATTTTTAGGTTGCACTCTGTTCTCTCCTATATTGATAGATGAATTTGGAACTCTAAATCCAACATGGTTTGTAGTCGCTCTTAGAAACTTGAGAAAATAAAGGAGTCAGTTTTGTCTCTACGATTTGTTTTCGTTTCATGTAGTCCTAAGCAAAGACTGTGGAAAAGCACTTTCATTGAAAGGGGTTGCCAAACTTCTAAGAAATAACGAGTTTCCGAAATACAAGCAAATATTTTTTCACAAAATCTTGATGATGCGTGGTGGTAATGACAAGTCCACAAATCCCACTTGGCTCACCAAATTTTGTTCTTCTAGGTTGAAGCGTTGGTTTACAGTAGCAGTTTTCATTTTTAGGTTGCACTCTGTTCTCTCCTATATTGATAGATGAATTTGGAACTCTAAATCCAACATGGTTTGTAGTCGCTCTTAGAAACTTGAGAAAATAAAGGAGTCAGTTTTGTCTCTACGATTTGTTTTCGTTTCATGTAGTCCTAAGCAAAGACTGTGGAAAAGCACTTTCATTGAAAGGGGTTGCCAAGCTTCTAAGAAATAACGAGTTTCCGAAATACCAGCAAATATTTTTTCACCCAATTTTGTTGATACGTGGTGGTAATGACAAGTACACAAATCCCACTTGGCTCACCAAAATTTGTTCTTCTAGGTTGAAGCGTTCGTTTACAGTAGCAGTTTTTATTTTTAGGTATCACTCTGTTCTCTCCTATATAGATGGATGAATTTGGAACTCTAAATCCAACAGGGTTTGTAGTAGCTCTTTGAAAGTTGACAAAATAAAGGAGTTCTCACTTTTTTTCTCTATGGTTTGTTTCCTCTTCAAGTAGCCCTAGGCACAGACTGTGGAAAAGCACTTTCATTGAGAGGGGTTGCCAAGCTTCTAAGAAATAACGAGTTTCCGATATACTAGCAAATAATTTTTCATCGAATCTTGATGATACTTGGTGGTAATGATCAGTGCCCAAATCCTACTTGGCTCACCAAATTTTGTTCTTCTAGGTTGAAGCGTTCGTCTAGTGTAGCAGTTTTTATATTTAGGTTTCCCTCTGTTCTCTCCTATATAGATAGATGAATTTGGAACTCTAAATCCAACATGGTTTGCAGTAGCTCTTTGAAACGTGACAAAATAAAGGAGTTCTCAGTTTTGTCTCTATGGTTTGTTTCCTCTTCAAGTAGCCCAGGGACCGACGGTGGAAAACACTTTCATTGAGAGCGGTTGCCATACTTCTAAGATATAACGAGTTTCCGAAATACCAGCAAATATTTTTTCACCCAATGTTGATGATACTTGGTGGTAATGATCAGTACACAAATCCCACTTGGCTCACCAAATTTTGTTCTTCTAGGTTGAAGCGTTTGTCTACCTTAGCAGTTGTTATATTTAGGTTTCCCTCTGTTCTCTCCTATATAGATAGATGAATTTGGAACTCTAAATCCAACATGGTTTGCAGGAGCTCTTTGAAAATTGACAAAATAAAGTAGTTCTCAGTTTTGTCTCTATGTTTTGTTTCCTCTTTAAGTAGTCCTAGGCACAGACTGTGGAAAAGCACTTTCATTGAGAGGGGTTGCCAAGCTTCTAAGAATTAACGAGTTTCCGCAATACCTGCAAATATTTTTTCACCGTATCTTGATGATACATGGTGGGAATGATCAGTACACAAATCCCACTTGGCTCACCAAATTTTGTTCTTCTAGGTTGAAGCGTTCGTTTACAGTAGCAGTTTTTATATTTAGGTTTCATTCTGTTCTCCCCTATGTAGACAGATGAATTTGGAACTCTAAGTCCAACATTGTTTGTCGTAGCTCTTTGAAACTTGACAAAATAAAGGAGTTTTCAGATTTGTCTCTATGATTTGTTTCCACCTCAAAAAGCCCTAAGCAGTGACTGTGGAAAAGCACTTTCATTGAGAGGGGTTGCCAAGCTTCCAGGAAATTACGAGTTTCCGAAATACCAGCAAATATTTTTTCACCCAATCTTGAGGATACTTGGTGATAGGAACAAGTACACAAATCCCACTTGGCTCACCAAATTTTGTTCTTCTAGGTTGAAGCTTTCGTCTACAGTAGCAGCTTTTATTTTTAGGTTTAACTCTGTTCTCTCCTACATAGATAGATGAATTTGGAACTCTAAATCCAACATGGTTTGTAGTAGCTCTTTAAAACTTGACAAAATAAAGGAGTTCTCAGTTTTGTCTCTATGGTTTGTTTCCGCTTCAAGTAGACCTAAGCAGAGACTGTGGAAAAGCACTTTCATTGAGAGGGGTTGCCAAGCGTCCAAGAAATTAAGATTTTCCTAAATACAGTTAATATTTTTTCACCCAATCTTGATGATACTTGGTGGTAATGATCGGTACACAAATCCCACTTGGCTCACCAAATTTTGTTCTTCTAGGTGGAAGCGATCGTCTACAGTAGCAGTTTTTATATTTAGGTTTCACTCTGTTCTCTGTTATATAAATTGTTGATTTGGAACTCTAAATCAAACATGGTTTGTAGAAGCTCTTTGAAACTTGACAAAATAAAATAGTTCTCAGTTTTTTCTCTATGATATGTTTCCTCTTCAAGTACCCCTAGGAACAGACTGTGGAAAAGCACTTTCAATGAGTGGGGTTGCCAAGCTTCTAAGAAATAACGAGTTTCTGAAATACCAGCAAATATTTTTCTCGCAATCTTGATGACACATGGTGGTAATGATCAGTAAGCAAATCCCACTTGGCTCACCAAATTTTGTTCTTCTAGGTTGAACCGTTCGTCTACAGTAGCAGTTTTTATATTTAGGTATCACTCTGTTCTCCTCTATATAGATAGATGAATTTGGAACTCTAAATCAAATATGTCTTGTAGTAGCTCTTTGAAACTTGACAAAGTAAAGGAATTCTCATTTTTGTCTCTGTGATTTGTTTCCGCTTCATGTAGCCCTAAGCAGAGACTGTGTAAAAGCACTTTCATTGAGAGGGGTTGCCAATCTTCTAAGAAATAACGAGATTCCGAAATACCAGCAAATATTTTTTCACCCAATGTTGATGATACTTGGTGGTAATGATCAGTACACAAATCCCACTTGGCTCACCAAATTTTGTTCTTCTAGGTTGAAGCGATCGTTTACAGTAGCAGTTTTTATATTTAGGTTTCCCTCTGTTCTCTGCTCTATAGATAGATGAATTTGGAACTCTAAATCCAACATGGTTTGTAGTGGCTCTTTGAAAGTTGACAAAATAAAGGAGTTCTCAGTTTTTTCTCTATGGTTTGTTTCCTCTTCAAGTAGCCCTAGGCACAGATGGTGGAAAAGCAATTTCATTGAGAGGGGTTGCCAGGCTTCCAAAAAATTACGATTTTCCGAAATACCAGCAAATATTTTTTCACCCAAACTTGATGATACGTGGTGCTAATGATTGGTACACAAACCCCACTTGACTCACCAAATTTTGTTCTTCTAGGTTGATGCGTTCGTATTCAGTAGCAGTTTTTATTTTTAGGTTTCACTCTGTTCTCTCCATATAGATAGATGAATTTGGAACTCTAAATCCAACATGGTTTTTAGTAGCTCTTTGAAACTTGACAAAAATAAAGGAGTTCTGAGTTTGTCTCTATGGTTTGTTTCCTCTTCAAGTAGCCCTGCCACAGACTGTGGAAAAGCACTTTCATTGAGAGGGGTTGCCAAGCTTCTAAGAAATAATGAGTTTCCGAAATACCAGCAAATATTTTTTCACCCAAACTTGATGATACTTGGTGGTAGGGACAAGTACACAAATCCCACTTGGCTCACCAAATTTTGTTCTTCTAGGTTGAAGCATTCGTCTACAGTAGCAATTTTATTTTTAGGTTTCACTCTGTTCTCTCCTATATAGATAGATGAATTTGGAACTCTAAATCCAACATGGTTTGTAGTAGCTCTTTGAAACTTGACAAAATAAAGGAGTTCTCAGTTTTGTCTCTATGGTTTGTTTCCTCTTCAAGTAGCCCTGGCAGACTGTGGAAAAGCACTTTCATTGAGAGGGGTTTCCAAGCTTCTAAGAAATAATGAGTTTCCGAAAAACCAGCAAATATTTTTTCACCCAATCTTGATGATACTTGGTGGTAAGGACAAGTACACAAATCCCACTTGGCTCACCAAATTTTGTTCCTCTAGGTTGAAGCATTCGTCTACAGTAGCAGTTTTATTTTTAGGTTTCACTCTGTTCTCTCCTATATAGATAGATGAATTTGGAACTCTAAATCCAACATGGTTTGTAGTAGCTCTTTGAAACTTGACAAAATAAAGTAGTTCTCTGTTTTGTCTCCCTGTTTTGTTTCCTCTTAAAGTAGTCCTAGGCACTGACTGTGGAAAAGCACTTTCATTGAGAGGGGTTGCCAAGCTTCTAAGAAATAACGAGTTTCCGAAAAAAAGCAAATATTTTTTCACCGAATATTGATGATTCTTGGTGGTAATGATCAGTTCACAAATCCCACTTGGCTCACCAAATTTTGTTTTCTATTTTGAAGTGTTCGTCTACTGTAGCAGTTTTTATATTTAGGTTTCCCTCTGTTCTCTCCTATATAGATAGATGAATTTGGAACTCTAAATCCAACATGGTTTGCAGTAGCTCTTTGAAACTTCACAAAATAAAGGAGTTTTCTGTTTTGTCTCTATGGTTTGCTTCCTCTTCAAGTAGCCCTAGGAACAGACGGTGGAAAAGCACTTTCAATAAGACGGGTTGCAAAGCTTCTAAGAAATAACGAGTTTCCGAAATACCAGCAAATATTTTCTCACCCAATGTTGATGATACTTGGTCGAAATGATCAGTAAACAAATCCCACTTGGGTCACCACATTTTGTTTTTCTAGGTTGAAGCGTTCGTTTACAGTAGCAGTTTTTATTTTTAGGTTTCATTCTGTTCTCTCCTATATAGATAGATGAATTTGGAACTCTAAATCCAACATGGTTTGTAGTAGCTCATTGAAAGTTGACAAAATAAAGGAGTTCTCAGTTTTTTCTCTATGGTTTTTTCCTCTTCAAGTAGCCGTAAGAAGACACTGTGGAAAAGCACTTTCATTGAAAGGGGTTGCCAAGCTTCCAAGAATTTATGAGTTTCCGAAATACCAGCAAATATTTTTTCACCCAAGGTTGATGATACGTGGTCGTAATGATCGGTACACAAATCCCACTTGGCTCAACAAATTTTGTTCATCTAGGTTGAAGCGTTCATCTACCTTAGCAGTTTTTATATGTAGGTTTCCCTCTGTTCTCTCCTATATAGATAGATGAATTTGGAACTCTAAATCTAACATGGTTTGCAGTAGCTCTTTGAAACTTGACAAAATAAAGTAGTTCTCAGTTTTGTCTCTATGTTTTGTTTCCTCTTCAAGTAGTCCTAGGCACAGACTGTGGAAAAGCACTGTCATTGAGAGGGGTTGCCAAGCTTCTAAGAACTAACGAGTTTCCGAAATACCAGCAAATATTTTTTTACCGAATCCTGATGATTCTTGGTGGTAATGATCAGTACACAAATCCCACTTGGCTCACCAAATTTTGTTCTACTAGGTTGAAGGGTTCGTTTACAGTAGCAGTTTTTATATTTAGGTTTCATTCTGTTCTCCCCTATGTAGACAGATGAATTTGGAACTCTAAATCCAATATCGTTTGTAGTAGCTCTTTGAAACTTGACAAAACAAAAGAGTTCTCAGTTTTGTCTCTATGATTTTGTTTCCGCTTCAAGTAACCCTAAGTAGCTCTTTGAAACTTGACAAAATAAAGGAGTTCTCAGTTTTGTCTCTATGGTTTGTTTCCTCTTCAAGTAGCCCTAGGAACCGACGGTGGAAAAGCACTTTCATTGAGAGTGGTTGCCAAACTTCTAAGAAATAACGTGTTTCCGAAATACCAGCAAATATTTTTTCACCCAATATTCATGATACTTGGTGGTATTGATCGGTACACAAATCCCACTTGGCTCACCAAATTTTGTTTTGCTAGGTTGAAGCGTTCGTCTACAGTAGCAGTTTTTATATTAAGGTTTCACTCTGCTCTCTGCTATATAGATAGATGAATTTGGAACTCTAAATCCAACATGGTTTGTAGTAGTTCTTTGAAACTTGACAAAATAAAGGAGTTCTCAGTTTTGTCTCTATGGTTTGTTTCCTCTTCAAGTAGCCCTAGGCACAGACGGTGGAAAAACACTTTCATTGAGAGTGGTTGCCAAACTTCTAAGAAATAACGAGTTTCCGAAATACCAGCAAATATTTTTTCACCCAAACTTGATGATACTTGGTGGTAGGGACAAGTACACAAATCCCACTTGGCTCAACAAATTTTGTTCTTCTAGGTTGAAGCATTCGTCTACAGTAGCAGTTTTATTTTTAGGTTTCACTCTGTTCTCTCCTATATAGATAGATGAATTTGGAACTCTAAATCCAGCATGGTTTGCAGTAGCTCTTTGAAATATGACAAAATAAAGTAGTTCTCAGTTTTGTCTGTATGATTTGTTTCCTCTTCAAGTAGCCCTAGGCACAGACCGTGGAAAAGCACTTTCATTGAGAGGGGTTGCCAAGCTTCCAAGAAATTACGAGTTTACGATATACCAGCAAATATTTTTTCACCCAATGTTGATGATACGTGGTGGTAATGACAAGTACACAAATCCCACTTGGCTCACCAAATTTTGTTCTTCTTGGTTGAAGCGTTCGTCTACAGTAGCTGTTTTTATATTTAGGTTTCACTCTGTTCTCTCCTATATAGATAGATGAATTTGGAACTCTAAATCCCACATGGTGTGTAATTGCTCTTTAAAACTTGACAAAATAAAGGAGTTCTTACTTTTTTCTCTATGGATTGTTTCCTCTTCAAGTAGCCCTAGTCACTGACTGTGGAAAAACACTTTCATTGAGAGGGGTTGACAACTTCCAAGAAATTACGAGTTTCCGAAATACCAGCAAATATTTTTTCACCCAATCTTGATGATACTTGGTCGTGATGATCAGGACACAAATCCCACTTGGCTCACTAAATTTTGCTCTTCTAGGTTGAAGCGTTCGTCTACAGTAGCAGTTTTTATGTTTAGGTTTCACTCTGTTGTTTGCTATATAGATAGATGAATTTGGAACTCTAAATCCAACATGGTTTGTAGTGGCTCTTTGAAAGTTGACAAAATAAAGGAGTTCTCAGTTTTTTCTCTATTGTTTGTTTCCTCTTCAAGTAGCCCTAGGCACAGACGGTGGAAAAGCACTTTCATTGAGAGGGGTTGCCAGGCTTCCAAAAAATTACGATTTTCCGAAATACCAGAAAATATTTTTTCACCCAATCTTGATGATACGTGGTGGTAATGATCGGTACACAAATCCCACTTGACTCACCAAATTTAGTTCTTCTAAGTTGATGCGTTCGTATTCAGTAGCAGTTTTTATTTTTAGGTTTCACTCTGTTCTCTCCATATAGATAGATGAATTTGGAACTCTAAATCCAACATGGTTTTTAGTAGCTCTTTGAAACTTGACAAAATAAAGGAGTTCTCCGTTTGTCTCTATGGTTTGTTTCCTCTTCAAGTAGCCCTGCCACAGACTGTGGAAAAGCACTTTCATTGAGAGGGGTTGCCAAGCTTCTAAGAAATAATGAGTTTCCGAAATACCAGCAAATATTTTTTCACCCAATCTTGATGATACTTGGTGGTAGGGACAAGTACACAAATCCCACTTGGCTCACCAAATTTTGTTCTTCTAGGTTGAAGCGTTCGTCTAAGTAGCAGTTTTTATATTTAGGTTTCACAGTGTTCTCTCCTATAGAGATAGATGAATTTGGAACTCTAAATCTAACATGGTTTGTAGTAGCTCTTTGAAACTTGACAAAATAAAGGAGTTCTGAGTTTTGTCTCTATGATTTGTTTCCTCTTCAAGTAGCCCTAGGCACAGACGGTGGAAAAGCACTTTCATTGAGAGGGGTTTCCAAGCTTTCAAGAAAATACGAGTTTCCGAAACACCAGCAAATATTTTTTCACCCAAACTTGATGATGCGTGGTAGTAATGACAAGTCCGCAATTTCAACTTGGCTCACCAAATTTTGTTCTTCTAGGTTGAAGCGTTCATTTACAGTAGCAGTTTTCATTTTTAGGTTGCACTCTGTTCTCTCTTATATTGATAGATGAATTTGCAACTCTAAATCCAACATGGTTTGTAGTCGCTCTTTGAAACTTGAGAAAATAATGGAGTTTTCAGTTTTGTCTCTACGATTTTTTTTCTTTTCATGTAGCCCTAAGCAAAGACTGTGGAAAAGCACTTTCATTGAAAGATGTTACCAAACTTCTAAGAAATAACGAGTTTCCGAAATACCAGCAAATATTTTTTCACCCAAAGTTGATGATACGTGGTGGTAATGACAAGTACACAAATCCCACTTGGCACACCAAAATTTGTTCTTCTAGGTTGAAGCGTTCGTTTACAGTAGCAGTTTTTATTTTTAGGTTTCACTCTATTCTCTCCTATGTAGATAGATGAATTTGGAACTCTAAATCCAACATGGTTTGTAGTAGCTCTTTGAAACTTGACAGAATAAAAGTGTTCTCAGTTTTGTCTGTATGGTTTTTTTCCTCTTCAAGAAGCCCTAAGCAGAGACTGTGGAAAAGCACTTTCATTGAGAGGGGTTGCCAAGCTTCCAAGAAATTACGATTTTCCGAAATACCAACAAATATTTTCTCACCCAATCTTGATGATACGTGGTGGTAATGACAAGTACACAAATCCCACTTGGCTCAACATATTTTGTTCTTCTAGGTTAAAGCGTTCATCTACAGTAGCAGTTTTTATATTTAGGTGTCACTCTGATCTCTCCTATATAGACAGATGAATTTGGAACTCTAAATAAAATATGGTTTGTAATAGCTCTTTGAAACTTGACAAAATAAAGGAGTTCTCAGTTTTGTCTCTATGATTTGTTTCCACTTCAAGTAGCCCTAAGCAGAGACTGTGGAAAAGCACTTTCATTGAGAGGGGTTGCCAAGCTTCCAAGAAATTACGAGTTTCCGAAATACCAGCAAATATTTTTTCACCCAATATTCATGAAACTTGGTGGTATTGATCGGTACACAAATCCCACTTGGCTAACCAAATTTTGTTCTGCTAGGTTGAAGCGTTCTTCTACAGTAGCAGTTTTTATATTTAGGTTTCACTCTGTTCTCTGCTATATAGATAGATGAATTTGGAACTCTAAATCCAACATGGTTTGTAGTAGCTCTTTCAAAGTTGACAAAATAAAGCAGTTCTCAGTTTTGTCTCTATGGTTTGTTTCCTCTTCAAGTAGCCCTAGACACAGACGGTGGAAAAGCACTTTCATTGAGAGGGGTTGGAAGCTTCTAAGAAATAACGAGTTTCCGAAATACCAGCAAATATTTTTTAACCCAATGTTGATGATAGTTGGTGGTAATGATCAGTACACAAATCCCACTTGGCTCTGCAAATTCTGTTCTTCTAGGTTGAAGCATTCGTCTACAGTAGCAGTTTTTATTTTTAGGTTTTACTCTGTTCTCTCCTATATAGATAGAAGAATTTGGAACTGTAAATCCAACATGGTTTGTAGTAGCTCTTTGAAACTCGAAAAAATAAAGGAGTTCTCAGTTTTGTCTCTATGATTTGTTTCCGCTTCAAGTAGCCCTATGCAGAGACTGTGGAAAAGCACGTTCATTGAGAGGGGTTGCCAAGCTTCTAAGAAATAATGAGTTTCTGAATTAACAGCAAATATTTTTTCTCGCAATCTTGATGACACTTGGTGGTAATGATCAGTACACAAATCCCACTTGGCTCACCAAATTTTGTTCTTCTAGGTTGAAGCGTTCGTCTTAGTCGCAGTTTTTATATTTAGGTTTCACGTTTTCTCTCCAATATAGATAGATGAATTTGGAATTCTAAACCCAATATGGATTGTAGTAGCTGTTTGAAACTTGAGAAAATAAAGGAGTTCTCAGTTTTGTCTCTATGGTTTGTTTCCTCCACAAGTAGCCCTGGCACAGACTGTGGAAAAGCACTATCATTGAGAGGGGTTGCCAAGCTTCTAAGAAATAACGAGTTTCAGAAATACCAGTAAATATTTTTTCACCCAATCTTGATGATACTTGGGGGTAAGGACAAGTACACAAATCCCACTTGGCTCAGCCAATTCTGTTCTTCTAAGTTGAAGCATTCGTCTACAGTAGCAGTTTTTATTTTTAGGTTTTACTCTGTTCTCTCCTATATAGATAGAAGAATTTGGAACTCTAAATCCAACATGGTTTGTAGTAGCTCTTTGAAACTTGACAAAATAAAGGAGTTCTCAGTTTTGTCTCTATGATTTGTTTCCGCTTCAAGTAGCCCTAAGCAGAGACTGTGGAAAAGCACTTTCATTGAGAGGGGTTGCCAAGCTTCTAAGAAATAACGAGTGTCCGAAATAACAGCAAATATTTTTTCACCCAATCTTGATGAAACTTGGTGGTGAAGATCGGTACACAAATCCCACTTGGCTCACCGAAGTTTTTTCTCATAGGTTGAAGCGTTCGTCTGCAGTAGCAGTTTTTATGTTTAGGTTTCACTCTTTTCTCACCTATATATATAGATGAATTTGGAACCCTAAATCCAACATGGTTTGCTGTAGCTCCTTGAAACTTGACAAAATAAAGTAGTTCTCAGTTTTGTCTCTATGTTTTGTTTCCTCTTCAAGTAGTCCTAGGCACAGACTGTGGAAAAGCACTTTCATTGAGAGGGGTTGCCAAGCTTCTAAGAAATAACGAGTTTCCGAAATACCATTAAATATTTTTTCTTGCAATCTTGATGACACTTGGTGGCAATGATCAGTACACAAATCCCACTTGGCTCACCAAATTTTGTTCTTCTAGGTTGAAGCGTTCGTCTACTGTAGCAGTTTTTTTATTTAGGTTTCACTCTGTTATCTCCTATATAGATAGATGAATTTGGAACTCTAAATCCAACATGGATTGCAGTAGCTCTTTGAAACTTGACAAAATAAAGGAATTCTCAGTTTTGTCTCTATGATTTGTTTCCGCTTCAAGTAGCCCTAGGCAGAGACTGTGGAAAAGCAATTTCATTGAGAGGGGTTGCAAAGCTTCTAAGAAATAACGAGTTTCCGAATTAAGAGCAAATATTTTTTCACCCAATCTTGATGATACTTGGTGGTGAAGATCGGTACACAAATCCCACTTGGCTAACCAAAGTTTTTTCTTATAGGTTGAAGCGTTCGTCTAAGTAGCAGTTTTTATATTTAGGTTTCACTCTGTTCTCTCCTATAGAGATAGATGAATTTGGAACTCTAAATCCAACATGGTTTGTAGTAGCTCCTTGAAACTTGACAAAATAAATGAGTTCTCAGTTTTGTCTCTATTATTTGTTTCCACATCAAGTAACCCTGAGCAGGGACTGTGGAAAAGCACTTTCATTGAGAGGGTTTGCAAAGCTTCTAAGAAATAACGAGTTTCCGAATTACCAGCAAACATTTTTTCACCCAATGTTGATGATACATGGTGGTAATGATCAGTACACAAATCCCACTTGGCTCACCAAATTTTGTTCTTCTAGGTTGAAGCATTCGTCTACAGTAGCAGTTCTCATTTTTAGGTTTTACTTTGTTCTCTCCTATATAGATAGATGAATTTGGAACTCTAAATCCAACATGGTTTGCAGTAGCTCTTTGAAACTTGACAAAATAAAGTAGTTCTCAGTTTTGTCTCTATGTTTTGTTTCCTCTTCAAGTAGTCCTAGGCACAGACTGTGGAAAAGCACTTTCATTGAGAGGGGTTGCCAAGCTTCTAAGAAATAACGAGTTTCCGAAATACCATTAAATATTTTTTCTTGGAATCTTGATGACACTTGGTGGCAATGATCAGTACACAAATCCCACTTGGCTCACCAAATTTTGTTCTTCTAGGTTGAAGCGTTCGTCTACTGTAGCAGTTTTTATATTTAGGTTTCACTCTGTCTCTCCTATATAGATAGATTTATTTGGAATTCTAAATCCAATATGGTTTGTAGTAGTTCTTTGAAACTTGACAAAGTAAAGGAGTTCTCAGTTTTGTCTCTATGATTTGTTTCCGCTTCATGTAGCCCTAAGCAGAGACTGTGGAAAAGCACTTTCATTGAGAGGGGTTGCCAAGCTTCCAAGAAATTACGAGTGTCCGAACTACCAGCAAATATTTTTTCACCCAATCTTGATGATACTTGGTGGTGATCATCAGTACACAAATCCCACTTGGTTCACCAAATTTTGTTGTTCTAGGTTGAAGCGTTCGTGTACAGTAGCAATTTTTATATTTAGGTTTCCATCTGTTCTCTCCTATATAGATAGATGAATTTGGAACTCTAAATCCAACATGGTTTGTAGTAGCTCTTTGAAACTTGACAAAATAAAGGAGTTCTCAGTTTTGTCTCTATGATTTGTTACCGCTTCAATTAGCCGTAATCAGTGACTGTGGAAAGCACTTTCATTGAGAGGGGTTGCCAAACTATGAAGAAATTACGAGTTTCCGAAATACCAGCAAATAGTTTTTCACCCAATCTTGATGATACTTGGTGGTAAGGACAAGTACACAAATCCCACTTGGCTCACCAAATTTTGTTCTTCTAGGTTGAAGCGTTCGTCTACAGTAGCAGTTTTTATATTTAGGTTTCACTCTGTTCTGTCCTATATAGATAGAAGAATTTGGAACTCTAAATACAATATGGTTCGAAGTAGCTCTTTGAAACTTGAAAAAACAAAGGAGTTCTCCGTTTTGTCTCTAGGATTTGTTTCCGCTTCAAGTAGCACTACGCAGAGACTGTGGAAAAGCACTTTCATTGAGAGGGGTTGCCAAGCATCCAAGAAATTACGAGTTTCCGAAATACCAGCAAATATTTTTTCACCCAATCTTGATGATACTTGGTGGTAATGATCGGTACACAAATCCCACTTGACTCACCAAATTTTCTTCTTCTAGGTTGATGCGTTCGTTATCAGAAGCAGTTTTTATTTTTGGTTTCACTCTTGTCTCTCCTATATAGATAGATGAATTTGGAACTCTAAATCCAACATGGTTTGTAGTAGCTCTTTGAAACTTGACAAAATAAAGGAGTTCTCAGTTTTGTCTCTATGGTTTGTTTCCTCTTCAAGTAGCCCTGGCACAGACTGTGGAAAAGCACTTTCATTGAGAGGGGTTGCGAAGCTTCTAAGAAATAACGAGTTTCCGAAATAGCAGCAAATATTTTTTCACGCAATCTTGATGACACTTGGTGGTAATGATAAGTACACAAGTCCCACTTGGCTCACCAAATTTTGTTCTTCTAGGTTGAAGCGTTCGTCTACAGTAGCAGTTTTTATATTTAGGTTTCACTCTGTTCTCTCCTATATAGATAGATGAATTTGGAACTCTAAATCCTATATGGTTTGTAGTAGCTCTTTGAAACTTGACAAAATAAAGGAGTTCTCAATTTGTCTCTATGATTTGTTTCCGCTTCAAGTAGCCCTACGCAGAGACTGTGGAAAAGCACTTTCATTCAGAGGGGTTGCCAAGCTTCCAAGAAATTACGAGTTTCCGAAGTACCAGCAAATAGTTTTTCACCCAATCTTGATGATACTTGGTGGTAAGGACAAGTACACAAATCCCACTTGGCTCACCAAATTTTGTTCTTCTAGGTTGAAGCATTCGCCTACAGTAGCAGTTTTTATTTTTAGGTTTTACTCTGTTCTCTCCTATATAGATAGATGAATTTGGAACTCTAAATACAACATGTTTTGTAGTAGCTCTTTGAAACTTGACAAAATAAAGGAGTTCTCAGTTTTGTATCTATGGTTTGTTTCCTCTTCAAGTAGCCCTGGCACAGACTGTGGAAAAGCACTTTCATTGAGAGGGATTGCCAAGCTTCTAAGAAATAACGAGTTTCCGAAATACCAGCAAATATTTTTTACACGCAATCTTGATTACACTTGGTGGTAATGATCAGTACACAAATCCCACTTGGCTCACCAAATTTTGTTCTCCTACGTTGAAGCGTTCGTCTACAGTAGCAGTTTTTATATTTAGGTTACACTCTGTTCTCTCCTATATAGAGAGATTAATTTGGAACTCTAAATCCAATATGGTTTGAAGTAGCTCTTTGAATCTTGACAAAATAAAGGAGTTCTCAGTTTTGTCTTTAGGATTTGTTTCCGCTTCAAGAAGCCCTAGGCAGAGACTGTGGAAGAGCACTTTCATTGAGAGGGGTTGCCAAGCATCCAAGAAATTACGAGTTTCCGAAATAGCAGCAAATATTTTTTCACCCAATCTTGATGATACTTGGTGGTAATGATCGGGACACAAATCCCACTTGACTCTCCGAGTTTTGTCCTTCTAGGTTGATGTGTTCGTTTTCAGTAGCATTTTTTATTTGTAGATTTCACTCTGTTCTCTGCTATATAGATAGATGAATTTGGAACTCTAAATCCAACATGGATTGTAGTAGCTCTTTGAAACTTGACAAAATAAAGGAGTTTTCAGTTTTGTCTCTATGGTTTGTTTCCTCTTCAAGTAGCCCTAGGCAAAGATGGTGGAAAAGCACTTTCATTGAGAGGGGTTGCCAAGCTTCTAAGAAATAACGAGTTTCTGATATACCAGCAAATATTTTTTCTCGCAATCTTGATGACACTTGGTGGTAATGATCAGTACACAAATCCCACTTGGCTCACCAAATTTTGTTCTTCTAGGTTGAGGCGTTCGTCTACTGTAGCAGTTTTTATATTTAGGTTTCCCTCTGTTCTATCCTATATAGATAGATGAATTTGGAACTCTAAATCCAACATGGTTTGTAGTGCCTCTTTGAAACTTGACAAAATAAAGGAGTTCTCAGTTTTGTCTCTGTTATTTGTTTCCGCTTCATGTAGCCCTAATCAGGGACTGTGGAAAAGCACTTTCATTGAGAGAGGTTGCCAAGCTTCTAAAAAATAACGAGTTTCCAAATTACCAGCAAATACTTTTTCACCCAGTCTTCATGATACTTGGTGGTGAAGATCGGTACACAAATCCCACTTGGCTCACCAAATTTTATTCTTCTAGGTTGAAGCGTTCGTATACAGTAGCAGTTTGTATATTTAGATTTCACTCTGTTCTCTACTATATAGATAGATGAATTTTAACTCTAAGACCAAAATGGTTTGTAGTAGCTCTTTGAAACTTGACAAAATAAAGGAGTTCACAGTTTTGTCTTTATGATTAGTTTCCGCTTCAAGCAGCAATATGATGAGACTGTGGAAAAGCACTTTCATTGAGAGGGTTTGCAAGCTTCTAAGAAATAACGAGTTTCCGAAATACCAGCAAATGTTTTTTCACCCAATCTTGATGATACTTGGTGGTAATGATCAGCACACAAATCCCACTAGGCTCACCAAATTTTGTTCTTCTAGGTTGAAGTGTTCTTCCACAGTAGCATTTTTATGGTTAGGTTTCACTCTCTTCTCTTGTATATAGATTGATGAATTTGGAACTCTAAATCCAACATGGTTTGTAGTGGCTCTTTGAAACTTGACAAAATAAAGGAGTTCTCATTTTTTTCTCTATGGTTTTTTTCCTCTTCAAGTAGCCCTCGGCACAGACGGTGGAAAAGCACTTTCATTGAGAGGGGTTGCAAAGCTTCCAAGAAATTATGAGTTTCCGAAATAAAAGCAAATATTTTTTCACCCAATCTTGATGATACTTGGTGGTAATGATCGGAACACAAATCCCACTTGACTCACCAAATTTTATTCTTCTAGGTTGATGCGTTCGTTATCAGAAGCAGTTTTTATTTTTGGTTTCACTCTTGTCTGTCCTATATAGATAGATGAATTTGGAACTCTAAATCCAACATGGTTTGTAGTAGCTCTTTGAAACTTGACAAAATAAAGGAGTTCTCAGTTTTGTCTCTATGGTTTGTTTCCTCTTCAAGTAGCCCTGGCACAGACTGTGGAAAAGCACTTTCATTGAGAGGGGTTGCCAAGCTTCTAAGAAATTACGAGTTTCCGAAATACCAGCAAATATTTTTTCACGCAATCTTGATGACACTTGGTCATAATGATCAGTACACAAATCTCACTTGCCTCACCAAATTTTGTTCTTCTAGGTTGAAGCGTTCGTCTACAGTAGCAGTTTTTATATTTAGGTTTCACTCTGTTCTGTCCTATATAGATAGAAGAATTTGGAACTCTAAATACAATATGGTTCGAAGTAGCACTTTGAAACTTGAAAAAACAAAGGAGTTCTCCGTTTTGTCTCTAGGATTTGTTTCCGCTTCAAGTAGCCCTACGCAGAGACTGTGGAAAAGCACTTTCATTGAGAGGGGTTGCCAAGCATCCAAGAAATTACGAGTTTCCGAAATACCAGCAAATATTTTTTCACCCAATCTTGATGATACTTGGTGGTAATGATCGGTACACAAATCCCACTTGACTCACCAAATTTTCTTCTTCTAGGTTGATGCGTTCGTTATCAGAAGCAGTTTTTATTTTTGGTTTCACTCTTGTCTGTCCTATATAGATAGATGAATTTGGAACTCTAAATCCAACATGGTTTGTAGTAGCTCTTTGAAACTTGACAAAATAAAGGAGTTCTCAGTTTTGTCTCTATGGTTTGTTTCGTCTTCAAGTAGCCCTGGCACAGACTGTGGAAAAGCACTTTCATTGAGAGGGGTTGCCAAGCTTCTAAGAAATAAAGAGTTTCCGAAATAGCAGCAAATATTTTTTCACGCAATCTTGATGACACTTGGTGGTAATGATAAGTACACAAGTCCCACTTGGCTCACCAAATTTTGTTCTTCTAGGTTGAAGCGTTCGTCTACAGTAGCAGTTTTTATATTTAGGTTTCACTCTGTTCTCTCCTATATAGATAGATGAATTTGGAACTCTAAATCCTATATGGTTTGTAGTAGCTCTTTGAAACTTGACAAAATAAAGGAGTTCTCAATTTGTCTCTATGATTTGTTTCCGCTTCAAGTAGCCCTACGCAGAGACTGTGGAAAAGCACTTTCATTGAGAGGGGTTGCCAAGCTTCCAAGAAATTACGAGTTTCCGAAGTACCAGCAAATATTTTTTCACCCAATCTTGATGATACTTGGTGGTAAGGACAAGTACACAAATCCCACTTGGCTCACCAAATTTTGTTCTTCTAGGTTGAAGCATTCGTCTACAGTAGCAGTTTTTATTTTTAGGTTTTACTCTGTTCTCTCCTATATAGATAGATGAATTTGGAACTCTAAATACAACATGTTTTGTAGTAGCTCTTTGAAACTTGACAAAATAAAGGAGTTCTCAGTTTTGTATCTATGGTTTGTTTCCTCTTCAAGTAGCCCTGGCACAGACTGTGGAAAAGCACTTTCATTGAGAGGGATTGCCAAGCTTCTAAGAAATAACGAGTTTCCGAAATACCAGCAAATATTTTTTACACGCAATCTTGATTACACTTGGTGGTAATGATCAGTACACAAATCCCACTTGGCTCACCAAATTTTGTTCTCCTACGTTGAAGCGTTCGTCTACAGTAGCAGTTTTTATATTTAGGTTACACTCTGTTCTCTCCTATATAGAGAGATTAATTTGGAACTCTAAATCCAATATGGTTTGAAGTAGCTCTTTGAAACTTGACAAAATAAAGGAGTTCTCAGTTTTGTCTTTAGGATTTGTTTCCGCTTCAAGAAGCCCTAGGCAGAGACTGTGGAAGAGCACTTTCATTGAGAGGGGTTGCCAAGCATCCAAGAAATTACGAGTTTCCGAAATAGCAGCAAATATTTTTTCACCCAATCTTGATGATACTTGGTGGTAATGATCGGGACACAAATCCCACTTGACTCACCGAGTTTTGTCCTTCTAGGTTGATGTGTTCGTTTTCAGTAGCATTTTTTATTTTTAGATTTCACTCTGTTCTCTGCTATATAGATAGATGAATTTGGAACTCTAAATCCAACATGGATTGTAGTAGCTCTTTGAAACTTGACAAAATAAAGGAGTTTTCAGTTTTGTCTCTATGGTTTGTTTCCTCTTCAAGTAGCCCTAGGCAAAGATGGTGGAAAAGCACTTTCATTGAGAGGGGTTGCCAAGCTTCTAAGAAATAACGAGTTTCTGATATACCAGCAAATATTTTTTCTCGCAATCTTGATGACACTTGGTGGTAATGATCAGTACACAAATCCCACTTGGCTCACCAAATTTTGTTCTTCTAGGTTGAGGCGTTCGTCTACTGTAGCAGTTTTTATATTTAGGTTTCCCTCTGTTCTATCCTATATAGATAGATGAATTTGGAACTCTAAATCCAACATGGTTTGTAGTGCCTCTTTGAAACTTGACAAAATAAAGGAGTTCTCAGTTTTGTCTCTGTTATTTGTTTCCGCTTCATGTAGCCCTAATCAGGGACTGTGGAAAAGCACTTTCATTGAGAGAGGTTGCCAAGCTTCTAAAAAATAACGAGTTTCCAAATTACCAGCAAATACTTTTTCACCCAGTCTTCATGATACTTGGTGGTGAAGATCGGTACACAAATCCAACTTGGCTCACCAAATTTTATTCTTCTAGGTTGAAGCGTTTGTATACAGTAGCAGTTTGTATATTTAGATTTCACTCTGTTCTCTACTATATAGATAGATGAATTTTAACTCTAAGTCCAATATGGTTTGTAGTAGCTCTTTGAAACTTGACAAAATAAAGGAGTTCACAGTTTTGTCTTTATGATTAGTTTCCGCTTCAAGCAGCAATATGATGAGACTGTGGAAAAGCACTTTCATTGAGAGGGTTTGCAAGCTTCTAAGAAATAACGAGTTTCCAAAATACCAGCAAATGTTTTTTCACCCAATCTTGATGATACTTGGTGGTAATGATCAGTACACAAATCCCACTAGGCTCATCAAATTTTGTTCTTCTAGGTTGAAGTGTTCTTCCACAGTAGCATTTTTATGGTTAGGTTTCACTCTCTTCTCTTGTATATAGATTGATGAATTTGGAACTCTAAATCCAACATGGTTTGTAGTGGCTCTTTGAAACTTGACAAAATAAAGGAGTTCTCATTTTTTTCTCTATGGTTTGTTTCCTCTTCAAGTAGCCCTCGGCACAGACGGTGGAAAAGCACTTTCATTGAGAGGGGTTGCCAAGCTTCCAAGAAATTATGAGTTTCCGAAATAAAAGCAAATATTTTTTCACCCAATCTTGATGATACTTGGTGGTAATGATCGGTACACAAATCCCACTTGACTCACCAAATTTTCTTCTTCTAGGTTGATGCGTTCGTTATCAGAAGCAGTTTTTATTTTTGGTTTCACTCTTGTCTGTCCTATATAGATAGATGAATTTGGAACTCTAAATCCAACATGGTTTGTAGTAGCTCTTTGAAACTTGACAAAATAAAGGAGTTCTCAGTTTTGTCTCTATGGTTTGTTTCCTCTTCAAGTAGCCCTGGCACAGACTGTGGAAAAGCACTTTCATTGAGAGGGGTTGCCAAGCTACTAAGAAATAACGAGATTCCGAAATACCAGCAAATATTTTTTCACGCAATCTTGATGACACTTGGTCATAATGATCAGTACACAAATCTCACTTGGCTCACCAAATTTTGTTCTTCTAGGTTGAAGCGTTCGTCTACAGTAGCAGTTTTTATATTTAGGTTTCACTCTGTTCTGTCCTATATAGATAGAAGAATTTGGAACTCTAAATACAATATGGTCCGAAGTAGCTCTTTGAAACTTGAAAAAACAAAGGAGTTCTCCGTTTTGTCTCTAGGATTTGTTTCCGCTTCAAGTAGCCCTACGCAGAGACTGTGGAAAAGCACTTTCATTGAGAGGGGTTGCCAAGCATCCAAGAAATTACAAGTTTCCGAAATACCAGCAAATATTTTTTCACCCAATCTTGATGATACTTGGTGGTAATGATCGGTACACAAATCCCACTTGACTCACCAAATTTTCTTCTTCTAGGTTGATGCGTTCATTATCAGAAGCAGTTTTTATTTTTGGTTTCACTCTTGTCTCTCCTATATAGATAGATGAATTTGGAACTCTAAATCCAACATGGTTTGTAGTAGCTCTTTGAAACTTGACAAAATAAAGGAGTTCTCAGTTTTGTCTCTATGGTTTGTTTCGTCTTCAAGTAGCCCTGGCACAGACTGTGGATAAGCACTTTCATTGAGAGGGGTTGCCAAGCTTCTAAGAAATAACGATTTTCCGAAATACCAGCAAATATTTTTTCACGCAATCTTGATGACACTTGGTGGTAATGATCAGTACGCAAATCCCACTTGGCTCACCAAATTTTGTTCTTCTAGGTTGAAGCATTCGTCTACAGTAGCAGTTTTTAAATTTAGGTTTCACTCTGTTCTCTCATATATAGATAGATTAATTTGGAAGTCTAAATCCAATATGGTTTGAAGTAGCTCTTTGAAACTTGACAAAGTAAAGGAGTTCTCACTTTTGTCTCTAGGATTTGTTTCCGCTTCAAGTAGCCCTACGCAGAGACTGTGGGAAAGCACTTTCATTGAGAGGGGTTGCCAAGCATCCAAGAAATTACGATTTTCCGAAATACCAGCAAATATTTTTTCACCCAATCTTGATGATACTTTGCGGTAATGATCGGTGCACAAATCCCACTTGACTAACCGAATTTTGTTCTTCTAGGTTGATGTGTTCGTTTTCAGTAGCATTTTTAATTTTTAGGTTTCACTCTGTTCTCTGCTATATAGATAGATGAATTTGAACTCTAAATCAAACATGGTTTGTAGTAGCTCTTTGAAACTTGAAAAAATAAAGGAGTTCTCAGTTTTGTTTCTATGGTTTGTTTCCTCTTCAAGTAGCCCTGGCACAGAAAGAGGAAAAGCACTTTCATTGAGAGGGGTTGCCAAGCTTCTAAGAAATAACGAGTTTCCGAAATACCAGTATATATTTTTTCACCCAATCTTGATGATACTTGGTGGTAAGGACAAGTGCACAAATCCCTCTTGGCTCACCAAATTTTGTTCTTCTAGGTTGAAGCATTCGTCTACAGTAGCAGTTTTTATTTTTAGGTTTTACTCTGTTCTCTCCTAAATAGATAGATGAATTTGGAACTCTAAATCCAACATGGTTTGTAGTAGCTCTTTGAAACATGACAAAATAAAGGAGTTCTCAGTTTTGTCTCTATGGTTTGTTTCCTCTTCAAGTACCCCTAGGAACAGACTGTGGAAAAGCACTTTCATTGAGTGGTGTTGCCAAGCTTCTAAGAAATAACGAGTTTCCGAAATACCAGCAAATATTTTTTCACGCAAACTTGATGATACTTGGTGGTAATGATCAGTACACAAATCCCACTTTGATCACCAAATTTTGTTCTTTTAGGTTGAATTGTTCATCTACAGTACCAGTTTTTATATTTAGGTTTCACTCTGTTCTCTGCTATATAGATAGATGAATTTGGAACTCTAAATCCAACATGGTTTGTAGTAGCTCTTTGAAACTTGCCAAAAGAAAGGAGTTCTCAGTTTTGTCTCTATGGTTTGTTTCCTCTTCACTTAGCCCTAGGCACCGACGGTGGAAAAGCACTTTCATTGAGAGGGGTTGCCAAGCTTCTAAGAAATAACGAGTTTCCGAAATACCAGCAAATATTTTTCACCCAAGGTTGATGATACGTGGTGGTGATGATCGGTACACAAATCTCACTTGGCTCACCAAATTTTGTTCTTCTAGGTTGAAGCGTTCGTCTACAGTAGCAGTTTTAATATTTAGGTTTCACTCTGTTCTCTGCTATATAGATAGATGAATTTGGAACTCTAAATCCAACATGGTTTGTAGTAGCTCTTTGAAACATGCCAAAAGAAAGGAGTTCTCAGTTTTGTCTCTATGGTTTGTTTCCTCTTCACTTAGCCCTAGGCACCGACGGTGGAAAAGCACTTTCATTGAGAGGGGTTGCCAAGCTTCTAATAAATAACGAGTTTCCGAAATACCAGCATATTATTTTTCACCCAATCTTGATGATACTTGGTGGTAATGATCAGTACACAAATCCCACTTGGCTCACCAAATTTTGTTCTTCTAGGTTGAATTGTTCATCTACAGTAGCAGTTTTTATATTTAGGTTTCACTCTGTTCTCTGCTATATAGATAGATGAATTTGGAACTCTAAATCCATCATAGTTTGTAGGAGCTCTTTGAATCTTGACAAAAGAAAGTAGTTCTCTGTTTTGTCTCTATGGTTTGTTTCCTCTTCAATTAGCCCTAGGCACCGACGGTGGAAAAGCACTTTCATTGAGAGGGATTGCCAAGGTTCTATTAAATAACGAGAATCCGAAATACCAGCAAATATTTTTTCACCCAATGTTGATGATACGTGGTGGTCATGATCAGTACACAAATCCCACTTGGCTCACCAAATTTTGTTCTTCTAGGTTGAAGCGTTCGTCTACAGTAGCAGTTTTTATATTTAGGTTTCACTCTGTTTTCTGCGATATAGATAGATGAATTTGGAACTCTAAATCCAACATGGTTTGTAGTAGCTCTTTGAAACCTGACAAAGTAAAGGAGTTCTCAGTTTTGTCTCTACGATTTGTTACCGCTTCATGTTGCCCTAAGCAGAGACTGTGGAAAAGCACTTTCATTGAAAGGGGTTGCGAAGCTTCCAAAAATTACGACTTTCCGAAATACCAGCAAACATTTTTTCACCCAATGTTGATCATACGTGGTGGTAATGATCGGTACACAAATCCCACTTGACTCACCAAATTTTGTTCTTCTCGGTTGAAGCGTTCGTCTACACTACCAGTTTTTATATTTAGGTTTCACTCTGTTCTCTGCTATATAGATACATGAATTTGGAACTCTAAATCCAACATGGTTTGTAGTGGCTCTTTGAAACTTGACAAAATAAAGGAGTTCTCATTTTTTCTCTATGGTTTGTTTCTTCTTCAAGTAGCCCTCGGCACAGACGGTGGAAAAGCACTTTCATTGAGAGGGGTTGCCAAGCTTCCAAGAAATAACGAGTTTCCGAAATAACAGCAAATATTTTTTCACCCAATCTTGATGATACTTGGGGGTGAAGATCGGTACACAAATCCCACTTGGCTCATCAAATTTTGTTCTTCTAGGTTGAAGCGTTCGTCTACAGTAGCAGTATTTATATTTAGGTTTTACTCTGTTCTCTCCTATATAGATAGATGAATTTGGAACTCTAAATCCAATATGGTTTGTAGGAGCTCTTTGAAACTTGACAAAATATAGGAGTTCACAGTTTTGTCTCTATGATTTGTTTCCGCTTTATGTAGCCCTAGTCACAGACGGTGGAAAAGCACTTTCTTTGAAAGGGGTTGCCAAGCTTCCAAGAAATTACGAGTTTCCAAAATACCAGCAAATATTTTTTCACCCAAACTTGATGATACTTGGTGGTAATGATCAGTACACAAATCCCACTTGGCTCACCATATTTTGTTCTTCTAGGTTGAAGCGTTCGTCTACAGTAGCAGTTTTTATGTTTAGGTTTCACTCTGTTCTCTGCTATATAGATAGATGAATTTGGAACTCTAAATCCAACCTGGTTTGTAGTGGCTCTTTGCAACTTGACAAAATAAAGGAGTTCTCTGTTTTGTCTCTATGGTTTGTTTCCTCTTCAAGTAGCCCTAGGAACCGACGGTGGAAACGCATTTACATTGAGAGGGGTTGCCAAGCATCCAAGAAATAACGAGTTTCCGAAATACCAGCAAATATTTTTTCACCCAATCTTGATGATACTTGGTGGTAAGGACAAGTACACAAATCCCACTTGGCTCACCAAATTCTATTCTTCTATGTTGAAGCATTCCTCTACAGTAGCAGTTTTTATTTTTAGGTTTTACTCTGTTCTCTGCTATATAGACAGATGAATTTGGACTCTAAATCCAAAATGGTTTGTAGTGGCTCTTTGAAATTTGACAAAATAAAGGAGTTCTCAGTTTTGTCTCTATGGATTGTTTCCTCTTCAAGTAGCCCTAGGTAAAGACGGTGGAAAAGCACTTTCATTGAGAGGGGTTGCAAAGCTTCTAAGAAATTACGAGTTTACGAAATACCAGCAAATATTTTTTCACCCAATCTTGATGATACGTGGTGGTAATGACAAGTCCACAAATCCCACTTGGCTCACCAAATTTTGTTCTTCTAAGTTGAAGCGTTTGTTTACACTAGCAGTTTTTGTATTTAGGTTTCACTCTGTTCTCTCCTATAGAGATAGATGAATTTGGAACTCTAAATCCAACATGGTTTGCAGTAGCTCCTCGAAACTTGACAAAATAAAGGAGTTCTCAGTTTTGTCTCTATGATTTCTTTCCGCTTCACGTAGCCCTAAGCAGTGACTGTGGAAAAGCACTTTCATTGAGAGGGGTTTCCAAGCTTCCAAGAAATTACGAGTTTCCGAAATACCAGCAACTATTTTTTCACCCAATCTTGATGATACGTGGTGGTAATGACAAGTCCACAAATCCCACTTGGCTCACCAAATTTTGTTCTTCTAAGTTGAAGCGTTCGTCTACAGTAGCAGTTTTTATATTTAGGTTTCACTCTGTTCTCTGCTATATAGATAGATGAATTTGAACTCTAAGTCCAATATGGTTTGTAGTTGCTCTTTGAAACTTGACAAAATAAAGTAGTTCTCAGTTTTGTCTCTATGTTTTGTTTCCTTTTCAAGTAGTCCTAGGCACAGACTGTGGAAAAGCACTTTCATTGAGAGGTGTTGCCAAGCTTCCAAGAAATTACGAGTTTCCGAAATACCAGCAAATATTTTTTCTCGCAATCTTGATGAACTTGGTGGTAATGATCAGTACACAAATTCCACTTGGCTCACCAAGTTTGTTCTTCTAGGTTGAGGCGTTCGTCTACTGTTGCAATTTTTATATTTAGGTTTCCCTCTGTTCTCTCCTATATAGATAGATAAATTTGGAACTCCAAATCAAACATGGTTTGAAGTAGCTCTTTGAAACTTGACAAAATAATGGAGTTCTCAGTTTTGTCTCTAGGATTTGTTTCCGCTTCAAGTAGCCCTAGGCTGAGACTGTGGAAAAGCACTTTCATTGAGAGGGGTTGCCAAGCATCCAAGAAATTACGAGTTTCCGAAATACCAGCCAATATTTTTTCACCCAATCTTGATGATACTTGGTGGTAATGATCGGTACACAAATCCCACTTTACTCACCGAATTTTTTTCTTCTAGGTTGATGTGTTCGTTTTCAGAAGCATTTTTTATTTTTAGGTTTCACTCTGTTCTCTGCTATATAGATAGATGAATTTGGAACTCTAAATCCAACATGGTTTGTAGTAGCTCTTTGAAACTTGACAAAATAAAGGAGTTTTCAGTTTTGTCTCTATGGTTTGTTTCCTCTTCAAGTAGCCCTAGGCACAGATGGTGGAAAAGCACTTTCATTGAGAGGAGTTGCCAAGCTTCTAATAAATAACGAGTTTCCGAAATACCATCATATATTTTTTCACCAAATCTTAATGATACTTGGTGGTAATGATCAGTACACAAATCCCACTTGGCTCACCAAATTTTGTTCTTCTAGGTTGAATTGTTCATCTACAGTAGCAGTTTTTATATTTAGGTTTCACTCTGTTCTCTGCTATATAGATAGATGAATTTGGAACTCTAAATCCAACATGGTTTGTAGTAGCTCTTTGAAACGTGACAAAGTAAAGGAGTTCTCAGTTTTGTCTCTACGATTTGTTACCGCTTCATGTTGCTCTAAGCAGAGACTGTGGAAAAGCACTTTCATTGAAAGGGGTTGCTAAGCTTCCAAAAATTACGAGTTTCCGAAATACCAGCAAACATTTTTTCACCCAATGTTGATGATACGTGGTGGTAATGATCGGTACACAAATCCCACTTGACTCACCAAATTTTGTTCTTCTCGGTTGAAGCGTTCGTCTACACTACCAGTTTTTATATTTAGGTTTCACTCTGTTCTCTGCTATATAGATACATGAATTTGGAACTCTAAATCCATCAAGGTTTTTAGTAGTTCCTCGAAACTTGACAAAATAAAGGAGTTCTCAGTTTTGTCTCTATGATTTCTTTCCGCTTCACGTAGCCCTAAGCAGTGACTGTGGAAAAGCACTTTCATTGAGAGGGGTTTCCAAACTTCCAAAAAATTACGAGTTTCCGAAATACCAGCAACTATTTTTTCACCCAATCTTGATGATACGTGGTGGTAATGACAAGTCCACAAATCCCACTTGGCTCACCAAATTTTGTTCTTCTAAGTTGAAGCGTTTGTTTACCGAGCAGTTTTTATTTTTAGGTTTCACTCTGTTCTCTCCTATATAGATAGATGAATTTGGAACTCTAAATCTAACATGGTTTGTAGTAGCTCTTTGAAACCTGACAAAATAAATGAGTTCTCAGTTTTGTCTCTATTATTTGTTTCCGCTTCAAGTAACCCTAAGCAGGGACTGTGGAAAAGCACTTTCATTGAGAGGGGTTGCCAATCTTCTAAGAAATAACGAGTTTCCGAATTACGAGCAAATATTTTCTCACCCAATCTTAATGATACTTGGTGGTGAAGATCGGTACACAAATCCCCCTTGGCTCACCAAATTTTGTTCTTCTAGGTTGACGCGTTCGTCTTAGTAGCAGTTATTGTATTTAGGTTTCACTCTGTTCTCTCCTATAGAGATAGATGAATTTGGAACTCTAAATCCAACATGGTTTGTAGTAGCTCTTTGAAACTTGACAAAAAAGGAGTTCTCAGTTTTGTCTCTTTGGTTTGTTTCCTCTTCAAGTTGCCCTAGGCACAGACGGTGGAAAAGCACTTTCATTGAGAGTGGTTGCCAAGCTTCCAAGAAATTACGAGTTTCCGAAATACCAGCAAATATCTTTTCACCCAATCATCATGATACTTGGTGGTAATGATCGGTTCACAAATCCCACTTAGCTCACCAAATTTTGTTTTTCTAGGTTGATGCGTTCGTCTAAGTAGCAGTTTTTATATTTAGGTTTCACTCTGTTCTCTCCTATAGAGATAGATGAATTTGGAACTCTAAATCCAAAATGGTTAGTAGTAGCTCTTTGAAACTTGACAAAATAAAGGAGTTCTCAGTTTTGTCTCTATGGTTTGTTTCCACTTCAAGTAGCCCTAGGCACAGACGGTGGAAAAGCACTTTCATTGAGAGGGGTTGCCAAGCTTCTAAGAAATAACGAGTTTCCGAAATACCAGCAAATATTTTTTCTCGCAATCTTGATGACACTTGGTGGTGATGATCAGTACACAAATCCCACTTGGCTCACCAAATTTTGTTCTTCTAGGTTGAAGCGTTCGTCTACAGTAGCAGTTTTTATATTTCGGTTTTACACTGTCTCTCCTATATAGATAGATGAATTTGGAATTCTAAATCCAATATGGTTTGTAGTAGCTCTTTGAAACTTGAGAAAATAACGGAGTTCTCAGTTTTGTCTCTATGGATTCTTTCATCCTCAATTAGCCCTGGCACAGACTGTGGAAAAGCACTTTCATTGAGAGGGGTTGCCAAGCTTCCAAGAAATAACGACTTTCCGAAATAACAGCAAATATTTTTTCACCCAATCTTGATGATACTTGGGGGTGAAGATCGGTACACAAATCCCACTTGGCTCATCAAATTTTGTTCTTCTAGGTTGAAGCGTTCGTCTACAGTAGCAGTATTTATATTTAGGTTTCACTCTGTTCTCTACTATATAGATAGATTAATTTGGAACTCTAAATCCAACCTGGTTTGTAGGGGCTCTTTGCAACTTGACAAAATAAAGGAGTTCTCTGTGTTGTCTCTATGGTTTGTTTCCTCTTCAAGTAGCCCTAGGAACCGACAGTGGAAACGCATTTACGTTGAGAGGGGTTGCCAAGCATCCAAGAAATAATGAGTTTCCGAAATACCAGCAAATATTTTTTCACCCAATCTTGATGATATTTGGTGGTAAGGACAAGTACACAAATCCCACTTGGCTCACCAAATTCTGTTCTTCTATGTTGAAGCATTCCTCTACAGTAGCAGTTTTTATTTTTAGGTTTTACTCTGTTCTCTGCTATGTAGACAGATGAATTTGGACTCTAAATCCAACATGGTTTGTAGTGGCTCTTTGAAATTTGACAAAATAAAGCAGTTCTCAGTTTTGTCTCTATGGTTTGTTTCCTCTTCAAGTAGCCCTAGGCAAAGACGGTGGAAAAGCACTTTCATTGAGAGGGGTTGCCAAGCTTCCAAGAAATTACGAGCTTCCGAAATACCAGCAAATATTTTTTCACCCAATCTTGATGATACGTGGTGGTAATGACAAGTCCACAAATCCCACTTCGCTCACCAAATTTTGTTCTTCTAAGTTGAAGCGTTTGTTTACACTAGCAGTTTTTGTATTTAGGTTTCACTCTGTTCTCTCCTATAGAGATAGATGAATTTGGAACTCTAAATCCAACATGGTTTGTAGTAGCTCTTTGAAACTTGACAAAATAAAGGAGTTCTCAGTTTTGTCTCTATTATTTGTTTCCGCTTCAAGTAGCCCTAAGCCGGGACTGTGGAAAAGCACTTTCATTGAGAGGGGTTGCCAAGCTTCTAAGAAATAACGAGTTTCCGAAATACTAGCAAATATTTTTTCACCCAATATTCATGATACTTGGTGGTATTGATCGGTACACAAATCCCACTTGGCTCACCAAATTTTGTTCTGCTAGGTTGAAGCGTTCGTCTACTGTAGCAGTTTTTATATTTAGGTTTCACTCTGCTCTCTGCTATATAGATAGATGAATTTGGAACTCTAAATCCAACATGGTTTGAAGTAGCTTTTTGAATCTTGACAAAATAAAGTAGTTCTCAGTTTTGTCTCTAAGTTTTGTTTCCTCTTTAAGTAGTCCTAGGAACACAGTGTGGAAAAGCAGTTTCATTGAGAGTGGTTGCCAAGCTTCCAAGAAAAAACGAGTTTCCGAAATACCATCAAATATTTTTTCACCGAATCTTGATGATACTTGGTGGTAATGATCAGTACACAAATCCCACTTGGCTCACCAAATTATGTTCTTCTAGGTTGAAGCGTTCGTCTACAGTAGCAATTTTTATATTTAGGTTTCACTCTGTTCTCTCCTACATAGATAGATGAATTTGGAACTCTAAATCCAATATGGTTTGTCGTAGCTCTTTGAAACTTGACAAAATAAAGTAGTTCTCAGTTTTGTCTCCATATTTTGTTTCCTCTTCATGTAGTCCTAGGCACTGACTGTGGAAAAGCACTTTCATTGAGAGGGGTTGCCAAACTTCTAAGAAATAACGAGTTTCGAAATACAAGCAAATATTTTTTCACCCAATCTTGATGATGCGTGGTGGTAATGACAAGTCCACAAATCCCACTTGGCTCACCAAATTTTGTTCTTCTAGGTTGAAGCGTTCGTTTACAGTAGCAGTTTTCATTTTTAGGTTGCACTCTGTTCTCTCCTATATTGATAGATGAATTTGGAACTCTAATCCAACATGGTTTGTAGTCGCTCTTAGAAACTTGAGAAAATAAAGGAGTCAGTTTTGTCTCTACGATTTGTTTTCGTTTCATGTAGTCCTAAGCAAAGACTGTGGAAAAGCACTTTCATTGAAAGGGGTTGCCAAGCTTCTAAGAAATAACGAGTTTCCGAAATACCAGCAAATATTTTTTCTCGCAATCTTGATGACACTTGGTGGTGATGATCAGTACACAAATCCCACTTGGCTCACCAAATTTTGTTCTTCTAGGTTGAAGCGTTCGTCTACAGTAGCAGTTTTTATATTTCGGTTTTACACTGTCTCTCCTATATAGATAGATGAATTTGGAATTCTAAATCCAATATGGTTTGTAGTAGCTCTTTGAAACTTGAGAAAATAACGGAGTTCTCAGTTTTGTCTCTATGGATTCTTTCATCCTCAATTAGCCCTGGCACAGACTGTGGAAAAGCACTTTCATTGAGAGGGGTTGCCAAGCTTCCAAGAAATAACGAGTTTCCGAAATAACAGCAAATATTTTTTCACCCAATCTTGATGACACTTGGGGGTGAAGATCGGTACACAAATCCCACTTGGCTCATCAAATTTTGTTCTTCTAGGTTGAAGCGTTCGTCTACAGTAGCAGTATTTATATTTAGGTTTCACTCTGTTCTCTACTATATAGATAGATTAATTTGGAACTCTAAATCCAACCTGGTTTGTAGGGGCTCTTTGCAACTTGACAAAATAAAGGAGTTCTCTGTGTTGTCTCTATGGTTTGTTTCCTCTTCAAGCAGCCCTAGGAACCGACAGTGGAAACGCATTTACGTTGAGAGGGGTTGCCAAGCATCCAAGAAATAATGAGTTTCCGAAATACCAGCAAATATTTTTTCACCCAATCTTGATGATATTTGGTGGTAAGGACAAGTACACAAATCCCACTTGGCTCACCAAATTCTGTTCTTCTATGTTGAAGCATTCCTCTACAGTAGCAGTTTTTATTTTTAGGTTTTACTCTGTTCTCTGCTATGTAGACAGATGAATTTGGACTCTAAATCCAACATGGTTTGTAGTGGCTCTTTGAAATTTGACAAAATAAAGCAGTTCTCAGTTTTGTCTCTATGGTTTGTTTCCTCTTCAAGTAGCCCTAGGCAAAGACGGTGGAAAAGCACTTTCATTGAGAGGGGTTGCCAAGCTTCCAAGAAATTACGAGCTTCCGAAATACCAGCAAATATTTTTTCACCCAATCTTGATGATACGTGGTGGTAATGACAAGTCCACAAATCCCACTTCGCTCACCAAATTTTGTTCTTCTAAGTTGAAGCGTTTGTTTACACTAGCAGTTTTTGTATTTAGGTTTCACTCTGTTCTCTCCTATAGAGATAGATGAATTTGGAACTCTAAATCCAACATGGTTTGCAGTAGCTCCTCGAAACTTGACAAAATAAAGGAGTTCTCAGTTTTGTCTCTATGATTTCTTTCCGCTTCACGTAGCCCTAAACAGTGACTGTGGAAAAGCACTTTCATTGAGAGGGGTTTCCAAGCTTCCAAGAAATTACGAGTTTCCGAAATACCAGCAACTATTTTTTCACCCAATCTTCATGATACGTGGTGGTAATGACAAGTCCACAAATCCCACTTGGCTCACCAAATTTTGTTCTTCTAAGTTGAAGCGTTTGTTTACCGTAGCAGTTTTTATATTTAGGTTACACTGTGTTCTCTCCTATATAGATAGATGAATTTGGAACTCTAAATCCAACATGGTTTGTAGTAGCTCTTTGAAACTTGACAAAATAAAGGAGTTCTCAGTTTTGTCTCTATTATTTGTTTCCGCTTCAAGTAGCCCTAAGCCGGGACTGTGGAAAAGCACTTTCATTGAGAGGGGTTGCCAAGCTTCTAAGAAATAACGAGTTTCCGAAATACTAGCAAATATTTTTTCACCCAATATTCATGATACTTGGTGGTATTGATCGGTACACAAATCCCACTTGGCTCACCAAATTTTGTTCTGCTAGGTTGAAGCGTTCGTCTACTGTAGCAGTTTTTATATTTAGGTTTCACTCTGCTCTCTGCTTTATAGATAGATGAATTTGGAACTCTAAATCCAACATGGTTTGAAGTAGCTTTTTGAATCTTGACAAAATAAAGTAGTTCTCAGTTTTGTCTCTAAGTTTTGTTTCCTCTTTAAGTAGTCCTAGGAACACAGTGTGGAAAAGCAGTTTCATTGAGAGTGGTTGCCAAGCTTCCAAGAAAAAACGAGTTTCCGAAATACCATCAAATATTTTTTCACCGAATCTTGATGACACTTGGTGGTAATGATCAGTACACAAATCCCACTTGGCTCACCAAATTATGTTCTTCTAGGTTGAAGCTTTCGTCTACAGTAGCAATTTTTATATTTAGGTTTCACTCTGTTCTCTCCTACATAGATAGATGAATTTGGAACTCTAAATCCAATATGGTTTGTCGTAGCTCTTTGAAACTTGACAAAATAAAGTAGTTCTCAGTTTTGTCTCCATATTTTGTTTCCTCTTCATGTAGTCCTAGGCACTGACTGTGGAAAAGCACTTTCATTGAGAGGGGTTGCCAAACTTCTAAGAAATAACGAGTTTCGAAATACAAGCAAATATTTTTTCACCCAATCTTGATGATGCGTGGTGGTAATGACAAGTCCACAAATCCCACTTGGCTCACCAAATTTTGTTCTTCTAGGTTGAAGCGTTGGTTTACAGTAGCAGTTTTCATTTTTAGGTTGCACTCTGTTCTCTCCTATATTGATAGATGAATTTGGAACTCTAATCCAACATGGTTTGTAGTCGCTCTTAGAAACTTGAGAAAATAAAGGAGTCAGTTTTGTCTCTACGATTTGTTTTCGTTTCATGTAGTCCTAAGCAAAGACTGTGGAAAAGCACTTTCATTGAAAGGGGTTGCCAAGCTTCTAAGAAATAACGAGTTTCCGAAATACCAGCAAATATTTTTTCACCCATTTTTGTTGATACGTGGTAGTAATGACAAGTACACAAATCCCACTTGGCTCACCAAAATTTGTTCTTCTAGGTTGAAGCGTTCGTTTACAGTAGCAGTTTTTATTTTTAGGTTTCACTCTGTTCTCTCCTATATAGATGGATGAATTTGGAACTCTAAATCCAACAGGGTTTGTAGTAGCTCTTTGAAAGATGACAAAATAAAGGAGTTCTCAGTTTTGTCTCTATGGTTTGTTTCCTCTTCAAGTAGCCCTAGGCACAGACTGTGGAAAAGCACTTTCATTGAGAGGGGTTGCCAAGCTTCTAAGAAATAACGAGTTTCCGATATACTAGCAAATAATTTTTCATCGAATCTTGATGATACTTGGTGGTAATGATCAGTGCCCAAATCCTACTTGGCTCAACAAATTTTGTTCTTCTAGGTTGAAGCGTTCGTCTAGTGTAGCAGTTTTTATATTTAGGTTTCCCTCTGTTCTCTCCTATATAGATAGATGAATTTGGAACTCTAAATCCAACATGGTTTGCAGTAGCTCTTTGAAACTTGACAAAATAAAGTAGTTCTCAGTTTTGTCTCTATGTTTTGTTTCCTCTTCAAGTAGTCCTAGGCACAGTCTGTGGAAAAGCACTTTCATTGATAGGGGTTGCCAAGCTTCTAAGAATTAACGAGTTTCCGAAATATCAGCAAATATTTTTTCACCGTATCTTGATGATACTTGGTGGGAATGATCAGTACACAAATCCCACTTGGCTCACCAATTTTTGTTCTTCTAGGTTGAAGCGTTCGTTTACAGTAGTAGTTTTTATATTTAGGTTTCATTCTGTTCTCCCCTATGTAGACAGATGAATTTGGAACTCTAAATCCAACATTGTTTGTCGTAGCTCTTTGAAACTTGACAAAATAAAGGAGTTTTCAGTTTGTCTCTATGATTTGTTTCCACTTCAAAAAGCCCTAATCAGTGACTGTGGAAAAGCACTTTCATTGAGAGGGGTTGCCAAGCTTCCAGGAAATTACGAGTTTCCGAAATACCAGCAAATATTTTTTCACCCAATCTTGAGGATACTTGGTGATAGGAACAAGTACACAAATCAGACTTGGCTCACCAAATTTTGTTCTTCTAGGTTGAAGCCATTCGTCTACAGTAGCAGCTTTTATTTTTAGGTTTAACTCTGTTCTCTCCTACATAGATAGATGAATTTGGAACTCTAAATCCAACATGGTTTGTAGTAGCTCTTTAAAACTTGACAAAATAAAGGAGTTCTCAGTTTTGTCTCTATGGTTTGTTTCCGCTTCAAGTAGACCTAAGCAGAGACTGTGGAAAAAGCACTTTCATTGAGAGGGGTTGCCAAGCGTCCAAGAAATTAAGATTTTCCTACATACAGCTAATATTTTTTCACCCAATCTTGATGATACTTGGTGGTAATGATCGGTACACAAATCCCACTTGGCTCACCAAATTTTGTTCTTCTAGGTGGAAGCGATCGTCTACAGTAGCAGTTTTTATATTTAGGTTTCACTCTGTTCTCTGTTATATAAATTGTTGATTTGGAACTCTAAATCAAACATGGTTTGTAGAAGCTCTTTGAAACTTGACAAAATAAAATAGTTCTCAGTTTTTTCTCTATGATATGTTTCCTCTTCAAGTACCCCTAGGAACACACTGTGGAAAAGCACTTTCAATGAGTGGGGTTGCCAGGCTTCTAAGAAATAACGAGTTTCTGAAATACCAGCAAATATTTTTTCTCGCAATCTTGATGAAACATGGTGGTAATGATCAGTAAGCAAATCCCACTTGGCTCACCAAATTTTGTTCTTCTAGGTTGAACCGTTCGTCTACAGTAGCAGTTTTTATATTTAGGTATCACTCTGTTCTCTCCTATATAGATAGATGAATTTGGAACTCTAAATCAAATATGGATTGTAGTAGCTCTTTGAAACTTGACAAAGTAAAGGAATTCTCAGTTTTGTCTCTGTGATTTGTTTCTGCTTCATGTAGCCCTAAGCAGAGACTGTGGAAAAGCACTTTCATTGAGAGGGGTCGCCAAGCTTCTAAGAAATAACGAGTTTCCGAAATACCAGCAAATATTTTTTCACCCAATGTTGATGATACATGGTGGTAATGACAAGTACACAAATCCCACCTGGCTTACCAAATTTTTTTCTTCTAGGTTGAAGCGTTCGTTTACAGTGGCAGTTTTTATTTTTAAGTTTCACTCTGTTCTCTCCTATAAAGATAGATGAATTTGGAACTCTAAATCCAACACGGTTTGTAGTAGCTATTTGAAACTTGACAAAATAAAGGAGTTCTCAGTTTTCTCTCTATGATTTGTTTCCACTTCAAGTAGCCCTAAGCAGAGACTGTGGAAAAGCACTTTCATTGTGAGGGGTTGCCAAGCTTCTGAGAAATAACGAGTTTCCGAAATACCTGCAAATATTTTTACACCCAATCTTGATGATCCTTGTTGGTAATGATCAGTACACAAATCCCACTTTACTCACCAAATTTTGTTCTTCTAGCTTGAAGCGTTCGTCTACAGTAGCAGATTTTATACTAGGTTTCAATCTGTTCTCTCCTATATAGATAGATGAATTTCGAACTCTAAATCCAACATGGTTTGTAGTAGTTCTTTGAAACTTGACAAAATAAAGGAGTTCTCAGTTTTGTGTCTATGATTTGTTTCCACTTCAAGTAGCCCTAAGCAGAGACTGTGGAAAAGCACTTTCATTGTGAGGGGTAGCCACGCTTCTTAGAAATAACGAGTTTCCGAAATACCAGCAAATATTTTTTCACCCAATCTTGATGATACTTGGTGGTGATGATCGGTACACAATTCCCACTTGGCTCACCAAATTCTGTTCTTCTAGGTTGAAGCGTTCTTCTACAGTAGCAGTTTTTATATTTAGGTTTCACTCTGTTCTCTCCTATATAGATAGATGAATTTGGAACTCTAAATCCAATATGGTTTCCAGTAGCTCTTTGAAACTTGACAAAATAAAGTAGTTCTCAGTTTTGTCTCTATGATTTGTTTCCACTTCATTTAGCCCTAAGCAGAGACTGTGGAAAAGCACTTTCATTGTGAGGGTAGCCACGCTTCTGAGAAATAACGAGTTTCCGAAATACCAGCAAATATCTTTACACCCAAGCTTGATGATACTTGGTGGTAATGATCAGTACACAAATCCCACTTGGCTCACCAAATTTTATTCTTGTAGATTGAAGCGTTCGTCTAAAGTAGCAGTTTTTATTTTTAGGTTTCACTCTGTACTCTCCTATATAGATAGATGAATTTGTAACTCTAAATCCAACATGGTTTGTAGAAGCTCTTTGAAACTTCACAAAAGAAAGGAGTTCCCAGATTTGTCTCTATGGTTTGTTTCCTATTCAATTAGCCTTAGGCACCGACGGTGGAAAAGCACTTTCATTGAGAGGGGTGCCAAGCTTCTAAGAAATAACGAGTTTCCGAAATACCAGCAAATATTTTTTCACCCAATGTTGATGATACTTGGTGGTAATGATCAGTACACAAATCCCACTTGGCTCACCAAATTTTGTTCTTGTAGGTTGAAGCGTTGTTTCTACAGTAGCAGTTTTTATATTTAGGTTTCACTCTGTTCTCTCCTATATAGATAGATGAATTTGGAACTCTAAATCCAACATGGTTGGTAGTAGCTCTTTGAAACTTGACAAAATAAAGGAGTTCTCAGTTTTGTTTCTATGGTTTGTTTCCTCTTCAAGTAGCCCTAGGCACAGACTGTGGAAAAGCACTTTCATTGAGAGGGGTTGCCAAGCTTCTAACAAATAACGAGTTCCCGAAATACCAGCAAATATTTTTTCGCCCAATGTTGATGATACTTGGTGGTAATGATCAGTACACAAAACCCACTTTGCTCACCAAACTTTGTTCTTCTAGGTTGAAGCGCTCGTCTACAGTAGGAGTTTTTATATTTAGGTTTCACTCTGTTCTCTCCTATATAGATAGATGAATTTGGAACTCTAAATCCAACATGGTTTTTAGTAGCTCTTTGAAACTTGACAAAATAAAGGAGTTCTCAGTTTGCTTTCTATGGTTTGTTTCCTCTTCAAGAAGTCCTAGGCACAGACTGTGGAAAAGCAATTTCATTGAGTGTGGTTGCCAAGCTTCAAAGAAATAACGATTTGCCAAAATACCAGCAAATATTTTTTCACCCAATGTTGATGATACTTGGTGGTAATGATCAGTACACAAATCCCACTTGGCTCACCAAATTTTGTTCTTCTACTTTGAAGCATTCGTCTACCGTAGCAGTTTTTATATTTAGGTTTCTTTCTGTTCTCTGCTATATAGATAGATGAATTTGGAACTCGAAATCCAACATGGTTTGTAGTGGCTCTTTGAAACTTGACAAAATAAAGGAGTTCTCAGTTTTCTCTCTATGATTTGTTTCCACTTCAAGTAGCCCTACACAGAGACTGTGGAAAAGCACTTTCATTGTGAGGGCTTGCCAAGATTCTAAGAAATAACTAGTTTCTGAAATACCAGCAAATATTTTTTAACCCAATCTTGATGATACTTGGTGGTAATGACAAGTACACAAATCCCACTTGGCTCACCAAATTCTGTTCTTCTAGGTTGAAGCTTTCGTCAACAGCAGCAGTTTTTCTTTTTAGGTTTCACTCTGTTCTCTCCTATATAGATAGATGAATTTGGAACTCTAAATCCAACATGGTTTGTAGTAGCTCTTTGAAAGTTGACAAAAGAAAGGAGTTCCCAGATTTGTCTCTATGGTTTGTTTCCTATTGAATTAGCCTTAGGCACCGAGGGTGCAAAAGCACTTTCATTGAGAGTGGTGCCAAGCTTCTAAGAAATAACGAGTTTCCGAAATACCAGCAAATATTTTTTCGCCAAATGTTGATGATACTTGGTGGTAATGATCAGTACACAAAACCCACGTTGCTCACCAAACTTTGTTCTTCTAGGTTGAAGCGCTCGTCTACAGTAGCAGTTTTTATATTTAGGTTTCACTCTGTTCTCTGCTATATAGATAGATGAATTTGGAACTCGAAATCCAACATGGTTTGTAGTGGCTCTTTGAAACTTGACAAAATAAAGGAGTTCTCAGTTTTGTCTCTATGGTTTGTTTCCTCTTCAGGTAGCCCTAAGCACAGACTGTGGAAAAGCACTTTCATTGAGAGGGGTCGCCAAGCTTCTAAGAAATAACGAGTTTCCGAAATACCAGCAAATATTTTTTCACCCAATGTTGATGATACATGGTGGTAATGACAAGTACACAAATCCCACCTGGCTTACCAAATTTTTTTCTTCTAGGTTGAAGCGTTCGTTTACAGTGGCAGTTTTTATTTTTAAGTTTCACTCTGTTCTCTCCTATAAAGATAGATGAATTTGGAACTCTAAATCCAACACGGTTTTTAGTAGCTATTTGAAACTTGACAAAATAAAGGAGTTCTCATATTTCTCTCTATGATTTGTTTCCACTTCAAGTAGCCCTAAGCAGAGACTGTGGAAAAGCACTTTCATTGTGAGGGGTTGCCAAGCTTCTGAGAAATAACGAGTTTCCGAAATACCAGCAAATATTTTTTCACCAAATGTTGATGATACTTGGTGGTAATGATCAGTACACAAATCCCACTTGGCTCACCAAATTTTGTTCTTCTACTTTGAAGCATTCGTCTACCGTAGCAGTTTTTATATTTAGGTTTCTTTCTGTTCTCTGCTATATAGATAGATGAATTTGGAACTCGAAATCCAACATGGTTTGTAGTGGCTCTTTGAAACTTGACAAAATAAAGGAGTTCTCAGTTTTCTCTCTATGATTTGTTTCCACTTCAAGTAGCCCTACGCAGAGACTGTGGAAAAGCACTTTCATTGTGAGGGGTTGCCAAGATTCTAAGAAATAACTAGTTTCTAAAATACCAGCAAATATTTTTTAACCCAATCTTGATGATACTTGGTGGTAATGACAAGTACACAAATCCCACTTGGCTCACCAAATTCTGTTCTTCTAGGTTGAAGCTTTCGTCTACAGCAGCAGTTTTTCTTTTTAGGTTTCACTCTGTTCTCTCCTATATAGATAGATGAATTTGGAACTCTAAATCCAACATGGTTTGTAGTAGCTCTTTGAAAGTTGACAAAAGAAAGGAGTTCCCAGATTTGTCTCTATGGTTTGTTTCCTATTGAATTAGCCTTAGGCACCGAGGGTGCAAAAGCACTTTCATTGAGAGTGGTGCCAAGCTTCTAAGAAATAACGAGTTTCCGAAATACCAGCAAATATTTTTTCGCCCAATGTTGATGATACTTGGTGGTAATGATCAGTACACAAAACCCACGTTGCTCACCAAACTTTGTTCTTCTAGTTTGAAGCGCTCGTCTACAGTAGCAGTTTTTATATTTAGGTTTCACTCTGTTCTCTGCTATATAGATAGATGAATTTGGAACTCGAAATCCAACATGGTTTGTAGTAGCTCTTTGAAACTTGACAAAAGAAAGGAGTTCTCAGTTTTGTTTCTATGGTTTGTTTCCTCTTCAAGTAGTCCTAGGCACAGACTGTGGAAAAGAACTTTCATTGAGTGGGGTTGCCAAGCTTCAAAGAAATAACGAGTTGCCAAAATACCAGCAAATATTTTTTCACCCAGTGTTGATGATACTAGGTGGTAATGATCAGTACACAAATCCCACTTGGCTCACCAAATTTTGTTCTTCTACTTTGAAGCATTCGTCTACAGTAGCAGTTTTTATGTTTAGGTTTCACTCTGTTCTCTGCTATATAGATAGATGAATTTGGAACTCGAAATCCAACATGGTTTGTAGTGGCTCTTTGAAACTTGACAAAATAAAGGAGTTCTCAGTTTTGTCTCTATGGTTTGTTTCCTCTTCAAGTAGCCCTAAGCACAGACTGTGGAAAAGCACTTTCATTGAGAGGGGTCGCCAAGCTTCTAAGAAACAACGAGTTTCCGAAATACCAGCAAATATTTTTTCACCCAATGTTGATGATACATGGTGGTAATGACAAGTACACAAATCCCACCTGGCTTACCAAATTTTTTTCTTCTAGGTTGTAGCGTTCGTTTACAGTGGCAGTTTTTATTTTTAAGTTTCACTCTGTTCTCTCCTATAAAGATAGATGAATTTGGAACTCTAAATCCAACACGGTTTGTAGTAGCTATTTGAAACTTGACAAAATAAAGGAGTTCTCAGTTTTCTCTCTATGATTTGTTTCCACTTCAAGTAGCCCTAAGCAGAGACTGTGGAAAAGCACTTTCATTGTGAGGGGTTGCCAAGCTTCTGAGAAATAACGAGTTTCCGAAATACCTGCAAATATTTTTACACCCAATCTTGATGATCCTTGTTGGTAATGATCAGTACACAAATCCCACTTTACTCACCAAATTTTGTTCTTCTAGGTTGAAGCGTTCGTCTACAGTAGCAGATTTTATACCAGGTTTCAATCTGTTCTCTCCTATATAGTAGATGAATTTCGAACTCTAAATCCAACATGGTTTGTAGTAGTTCTTTGAAACTTGACAAAATAAAGGAGTTCTCAGTTTTGTGTCTATGATTTGTTTCCACTTCTAGTAGCCCTAAGCAGAGACTGTGGAAAAGCACTTTCATTGTGAGGGGTATCCACGCTTCTGAGAAATAACGAGTTTCCGAAATACCAGCAAATATTTTTTCACCCAATCTTGATGATACTTGGTGGTGATGATCGGTACACAATTCCCACTTGGCTCACCAAATTCTGTTCTTCTAGGTTGAAGCGTTCGTCTACAGTAGCAGTTTTTATATTTAGGTTTCACTCTGTTCTCTCCTATATAGATAGATGAATTTGTAACTCTAAATCCAACATGGTTTGTAGAAGCTCTTTGAAACTTGACAAAAGAAAGGAGTTCCCAGATTTGTCTCCATGGTTTGTTTCCTATTCAATTAGCCTTAGGCACCGACGGTGGAAAAGCACTTTCATTGAGAGGGGTGCCAAGCTTCTAAGAAATAACGAGTTTCCGAAATAACAGCAAATATTTTTACACCCAATGTTGATGGTACTTGGTGGTAATGATCAGTACACAAATCCCACTTGGCTCACCAAATTTTGTTCTTGTAGGTTGAAGCGTTGTTTCTACAGTAGCAGTTTTTATGTTTAGGTTTCACTCTGTTCTCTCCTATATAGATAGATGAATTTGGAACTCGAAATCCAACATGGTTTGTAGTGGCTCTTTGAAACTTGACAAAATAAAGGAGTTCTCAGTTTTGTCTCTATGGTTTGTTTCCTCTTCAGGTAGCCCTAAGCACAGACTGTGGAAAAGCACTTTCATTGAGAGGGGTCGCCAAGCTTCTAAGAAATAACGAGTTTCCGAAATACCAGCAAATATTTTTTCACCCAATGTTGATGATACATGGTGGTAATGACAAGTACACAAATCCCACCTGGCTTACCAAATTTTTTTCTTCTAGGTTGAAGCGTTCGTTTACAGTGGCAGTTTTTATTTTTAAGTTTCACTCTGTTCTCTCCTATAAAGATAGATGAATTTGGAACTCTAAATCCAACACGGTTTTTAGTAGCTATTTGAAACTTGACAAAATAAAGGAGTTCTCATATTTCTCTCTATGATTTGTTTCCACTTCAAGTAGCCCTAAGCAGAGACTGTGGAAAAGCACTTTCATTGTGAGGGGTTGCCAAGCTTCTGAGAAATAACGAGTTTCCGAAATACCAGCAAATATTTTTTCACCAAATGTTGATGATACTTGGTGGTAATGATCAGTACACAAATCCCACTTGGCTCACCAAATTTTGTTCTTCTACTTTGAAGCATTCGTCTACCGTAGCAGTTTTTATATTTAGGTTTCTTTCTGTTCTCTGCTATATAGATAGATGAATTTGGAACTCGAAATCCAACATGGTTTGTAGTGGCTCTTTGAAACTTGACAAAATAAAGGAGTTCTCAGTTTTCTCTCTATGATTTGTTTCCACTTCAAGTAGCCCTACGCAGAGACTGTGGAAAAGCACTTTCATTGTGAGGGGTTGCCAAGATTCTAAGAAATAACTAGTTTCTAAAATACCAGCAAATATTTTTTAACCCAATCTTGATGATACTTGGTGGTAATGACAAGTACACAAATCCCACTTGGCTCACCAAATTCTGTTCTTCTAGGTTGAAGCTTTCGTCTACAGCAGCAGTTTTTCTTTTTAGGTTTCACTCTGTTCTCTCCTATATAGATAGATGAATTTGGAACTCTAAATCCAACATGGTTTGTAGTAGCTCTTTGAAAGTTGACAAAAGAAAGGAGTTCCCAGATTTGTCTCTATGGTTTGTTTCCTATTGAATTAGCCTTAGGCACCGAGGGTGCAAAAGCACTTTCATTGAGAGTGGTGCCAAGCTTCTAAGAAATAACGAGTTTCCGAAATACCAGCAAATATTTTTTCGCCCAATGTTGATGATACTTGGTGGTAATGATCAGTACACAAAACCCACGTTGCTCACCAAACTTTGTTCTTCTAGTTTGAAGCGCTCGTCTACAGTAGCAGTTTTTATATTTAGGTTTCACTCTGTTCTCTGCTATATAGATAGATGAATTTGGAACTCGAAATCCAACATGGTTTGTAGTAGCTCTTTGAAACTTGACAAAAGAAAGGAGTTCTCAGTTTTGTTTCTATGGTTTGTTTCCTCTTCAAGTAGTCCTAGGCACAGACTGTGGAAAAGAACTTTCATTGAGTGGGGTTGCCAAGCTTCAAAGAAATAACGAGTTGCCAAAATACCAGCAAATATTTTTTCACCCAGTGTTGATGATACTAGGTGGTAATGATCAGTACACAAATCCCACTTGGCTCACCAAATTTTGTTCTTCTACTTTGAAGCATTCGTCTACAGTAGCAGTTTTTATGTTTAGGTTTCACTCTGTTCTCTGCTATATAGATAGATGAATTTGGAACTCGAAATCCAACATGGTTTGTAGTGGCTCTTTGAAACTTGACAAAATAAAGGAGTTCTCAGTTTTGTCTCTATGGTTTGTTTCCTCTTCAAGTAGCCCTAAGCACAGACTGTGGAAAAGCACTTTCATTGAGAGGGGTCGCCAAGCTTCTAAGAAACAACGAGTTTCCGAAATACCAGCAAATATTTTTTCACCCAATGTTGATGATACATGGTGGTAATGACAAGTACACAAATCCCACCTGGCTTACCAAATTTTTTTCTTCTAGGTTGAAGCGTTCGTTTACAGTGGCAGTTTTTATTTTTAAGTTTCACTCTGTTCTCTCCTATAAAGATAGATGAATTTGGAACTCTAAATCCAACACGGTTTGTAGTAGCTATTTGAAACTTGACAAAATAAAGGAGTTCTCAGTTTTCTCTCTATGATTTGTTTCCACTTCAAGTAGCCCTAAGCAGAGACTGTGGAAAAGCACTTTCATTGTGAGGGGTTGCCAAGCTTCTGAGAAATAACGAGTTTCCGAAATACCTGCAAATATTTTTACACCCAATCTTGATGATCCTTGTTGGTAATGATCAGTACACAAATCCCACTTTACTCACCAAATTTTGTTCTTCTAGGTTGAAGCGTTCGTCTACAGTAGCAGATTTTATACCAGGTTTCAATCTGTTCTCTCCTATATAGTAGATGAATTTCGAACTCTAAATCCAACATGGTTTGTAGTAGTTCTTTGAAACTTGACAAAATAAAGGAGTTCTCAGTTTTGTGTCTATGATTTGTTTCCACTTCTAGTAGCCCTAAGCAGAGACTGTGGAAAAGCACTTTCATTGTGAGGGGTATCCACGCTTCTGAGAAATAACGAGTTTCCGAAATACCAGCAAATATTTTTTCACCCAATCTTGATGATACTTGGTGGTGATGATCGGTACACAATTCCCACTTGGCTCACCAAATTCTGTTCTTCTAGGTTGAAGCGTTCGTCTACAGTAGCAGTTTTTATATTTAGGTTTCACTCTGTTCTCTCCTATATAGATAGATGAATTTGTAACTCTAAATCCAACATGGTTTGTAGAAGCTCTTTGAAACTTGACAAAAGAAAGGAGTTCCCAGATTTGTCTCCATGGTTTGTTTCCTATTCAATTAGCCTTAGGCACCGACGGTGGAAAAGCACTTTCATTGAGAGGGGTGCCAAGCTTCTAAGAAATAACGAGTTTCCGAAATAACAGCAAATATTTTTACACCCAATGTTGATGGTACTTGGTGGTAATGATCAGTACACAAATCCCACTTGGCTCACCAAATTTTGTTCTTGTAGGTTGAAGCGTTGTTTCTACAGTAGCAGTTTTTATGTTTAGGTTTCACTCTGTTCTCTCCTATATAGATAGATGAATTTGGAACTCGAAATCCAACATGGTTTGTAGTGGCTCTTTGAAACTTGACAAAATAAAGGAGTTCTCAGTTTTGTCTCTATGGTTTGTTTCCTCTTCAGGTAGCCCTAAGCACAGACTGTGGAAAAGCACTTTCATTGAGAGGGGTCGCCAAGCTTCTAAGAAATAACGAGTTTCCGAAATACCAGCAAATATTTTTTCACCCAATGTTGATGATACATGGTGGTAATGACAAGTACACAAATCCCACCTGGCTTACCAAATTTTTTTCTTCTAGGTTGAAGCGTTCGTTTACAGTGGCAGTTTTTATTTTTAAGTTTCACTCTGTTCTCTCCTATAAAGATAGATGAATTTGGAACTCTAAATCCAACACGGTTTTTAGTAGCTATTTGAAACTTGACAAAATAAAGGAGTTCTCATATTTCTCTCTATGATTTGTTTCCACTTCAAGTAGCCCTAAGCAGAGACTGTGGAAAAGCACTTTCATTGTGAGGGGTTGCCAAGCTTCTGAGAAATAACGAGTTTCCGAAATACCAGCAAATATTTTTTCACCAAATGTTGATGATACTTGGTGGTAATGATCAGTACACAAATCCCACTTGGCTCACCAAATTTTGTTCTTCTACTTTGAAGCATTCGTCTACCGTAGCAGTTTTTATATTTAGGTTTCTTTCTGTTCTCTGCTATATAGATAGATGAATTTGGAACTCGAAATCCAACATGGTTTGTAGTGGCTCTTTGAAACTTGACAAAATAAAGGAGTTCTCAGTTTTCTCTCTATGATTTGTTTCCACTTCAAGTAGCCCTACGCAGAGACTGTGGAAAAGCACTTTCATTGTGAGGGGTTGCCAAGATTCTAAGAAATAACTAGTTTCTAAAATACCAGCAAATATTTTTTAACCCAATCTTGATGATACTTGGTGGTAATGACAAGTACACAAATCCCACTTGGCTCACCAAATTCTGTTCTTCTAGGTTGAAGCTTTCGTCTACAGCAGCAGTTTTTCTTTTTAGGTTTCACTCTGTTCTCTCCTATATAGATAGATGAATTTGGAACTCTAAATCCAACATGGTTTGTAGTAGCTCTTTGAAAGTTGACAAAAGAAAGGAGTTCCCAGATTTGTCTCTATGGTTTGTTTCCTATTGAATTAGCCTTAGGCACCGAGGGTGCAAAAGCACTTTCATTGAGAGTGGTGCCAAGCTTCTAAGAAATAACGAGTTTCCGAAATACCAGCAAATATTTTTTCGCCCAATGTTGATGATACTTGGTGGTAATGATCAGTACACAAAACCCACGTTGCTCACCAAACTTTGTTCTTCTAGTTTGAAGCGCTCGTCTACAGTAGCAGTTTTTATATTTAGGTTTCACTCTGTTCTCTGCTATATAGATAGATGAATTTGGAACTCGAAATCCAACATGGTTTGTAGTAGCTCTTTGAAACTTGACAAAAGAAAGGAGTTCTCAGTTTTGTTTCTATGGTTTGTTTCCTCTTCAAGTAGTCCTAGGCACAGACTGTGGAAAAGAACTTTCATTGAGTGGGGTTGCCAAGCTTCAAAGAAATAACGAGTTGCCAAAATACCAGCAAATATTTTTTCACCCAGTGTTGATGATACTAGGTGGTAATGATCAGTACACAAATCCCACTTGGCTCACCAAATTTTGTTCTTCTACTTTGAAGCATTCGTCTACAGTAGCAGTTTTTATGTTTAGGTTTCACTCTGTTCTCTGCTATATAGATAGATGAATTTGGAACTCGAAATCCAACATGGTTTGTAGTGGCTCTTTGAAACTTGACAAAATAAAGGAGTTCTCAGTTTTGTCTCTATGGTTTGTTTCCTCTTCAAGTAGCCCTAAGCACAGACTGTGGAAAAGCACTTTCATTGAGAGGGGTCGCCAAGCTTCTAAGAAACAACGAGTTTCCGAAATACCAGCAAATATTTTTTCACCCAATGTTGATGATACATGGTGGTAATGACAAGTACACAAATCCCACCTGGCTTACCAAATTTTTTTCTTCTAGGTTGAAGCGTTCGTTTACAGTGGCAGTTTTTATTTTTAAGTTTCACTCTGTTCTCTCCTATAAAGATAGATGAATTTGGAACTCTAAATCCAACACGGTTTGTAGTAGCTATTTGAAACTTGACAAAATAAAGGAGTTCTCAGTTTTCTCTCTATGATTTGTTTCCACTTCAAGTAGCCCTAAGCAGAGACTGTGGAAAAGCACTTTCATTGTGAGGGGTTGCCAAGCTTCTGAGAAATAACGAGTTTCCGAAATACCTGCAAATATTTTTACACCCAATCTTGATGATCCTTGTTGGTAATGATCAGTACACAAATCCCACTTTACTCACCAAATTTTGTTCTTCTAGGTTGAAGCGTTCGTCTACAGTAGCAGATTTTATACCAGGTTTCAATCTGTTCTCTCCTATATAGTAGATGAATTTCGAACTCTAAATCCAACATGGTTTGTAGTAGTTCTTTGAAACTTGACAAAATAAAGGAGTTCTCAGTTTTGTGTCTATGATTTGTTTCCACTTCTAGTAGCCCTAAGCAGAGACTGTGGAAAAGCACTTTCATTGTGAGGGGTATCCACGCTTCTGAGAAATAACGAGTTTCCGAAATACCAGCAAATATTTTTTCACCCAATCTTGATGATACTTGGTGGTGATGATCGGTACACAATTCCCACTTGGCTCACCAAATTCTGTTCTTCTAGGTTGAAGCGTTCGTCTACAGTAGCAGTTTTTATATTTAGGTTTCACTCTGTTCTCTCCTATATAGATAGATGAATTTGTAACTCTAAATCCAACATGGTTTGTAGAAGCTCTTTGAAACTTGACAAAAGAAAGGAGTTCCCAGATTTGTCTCCATGGTTTGTTTCCTATTCAATTAGCCTTAGGCACCGACGGTGGAAAAGCACTTTCATTGAGAGGGGTGCCAAGCTTCTAAGAAATAACGAGTTTCCGAAATAACAGCAAATATTTTTACACCCAATGTTGATGGTACTTGGTGGTAATGATCAGTACACAAATCCCACTTGGCTCACCAAATTTTGTTCTTGTAGGTTGAAGCGTTGTTTCTACAGTAGCAGTTTTTATGTTTAGGTTTCACTCTGTTCTCTCCTATATAGATAGATGAATTTGGAACTCTAAATCCAACATGGTTGGTAGTAGCTCTTTGAAACTTGACAAAATAAAGGAGTTCTCAGTTTTGTTTCTATGGTTTGTTTCCTCTTCAAGTAGCCCTAGGCACAGACAGTGGAAAAGCACTTTCATTGAGAGGGATTGCCAAGCTTCTAACAAATAACGAGATCCCGAAATACCAGCAAATATTTTTTCACCCAATGTTGATGATACTTGGTGGTAATGATCAGTACACAAAACCCACTTTGCTCACCAAACTTTGTTCTTCTAGGTTGAAGCGCTCGTCTACAGTAGCAGTTTTTATATTTAGGTTTCACTCTGTTCTCTCCTATATAGATAGATGAATTTGGAACTCTAAATCCAACATGGTTTTTAGTAGCTCTTTGAAACTTGACACCATAAAGGAGTTCTCAGTTTTCTTTCTATGGTTTGTTTCCTCTTCAAGAAGTCCTAGGCACAGACTGTGGAAAAGCAATTTCATTGAGTGGGGTTGCCAAGCTTCAAAGAAATAACGATTTGCCAAAATACCAGCAAATATTTTTTCACACAATGTTGATGATACTTGGTGGTAATGATCAGTACACAAATCCCACTTGGCTCACCAAATTTTGTTCTTCTACTTTGAAGCATTCGTCTACAGTAGCAGTTTTTATATTTAGGTTTCTTTCTGTTCTCTGCTATATAGATAGATGAATTTGGAACTCGAAATCCAAAATGGTTTGTAGTGGCTCTTTGAAACTTGACAAAATAAAGGAGTTCTCAGTTTTCTCTCTATGATTTGTTTCCACTTCAAGTAGCCCTACGCAGAGACTGTGGAAAAGCACTTTCATTGTGAGGGGTTGCCAAGATTCTAAGAAATAACTAGTTTCTGAAATACCAGCAAATATTTTTTAACCCAATCTTGATGATACTTGGTGGTAATGACAAGTACACAAATCCCACTTGGCTCACCAAATTCTGTTCTTCTAGGTTGAAGCGTTCGTCTACAGCAGCAGTTTTTCTTTTTAGGTTTCACTCTGTTCTCTCCTATATAGATAGATGAATTTGGAACTCTAAATCCAACATGGTTTGTAGTAGCTCTTTGAAAGTTGACAAAATAAAGGAGTTCCCAGATTTGTCTCTATGGTTTGTTTCCTATTGAATTAGCCTTAGGCACCGAGGGTGCAAAAGCACTTTCATTGAGAGTGGTGCCAAGCTTCTAAGAAATAACGAGTTTCCGAAATACCAGCAAATATTTTTTCGCCCAATGTTGATGATACTTGGTGGTAATGATCAGTACACAAAACCCACGTTGCTCACCAAACTTTGTTCTTCTAGTTTGAAGCGCTCGTCTACAGTAGCAGTTTTTATATTTAGGTTTCACTCTGTTCTCTCCTATATAGATAGATGAATTTGGAACTCTAAATCCAACATGGTTTGTAGTAGCTCTTTGAAACTTGACAAAAGAAAGGAGTTCTCAGTTTTGTTTCTATGGTTTGTTTCCTCTTCAAGTAGTCCTAGGCACAGACTGTGGAAAAGCACTTTCATTGAGTGGGGTTGCCAAGCTTCAAAGAAATAACGAGTTGCCAAAATACCAGCAAATATTTTTTCACCCAATGTTGATGATACTAGGTGGTAATGATCAGTACACAAATCCCACTTGGCTCACCAAATTTTGTTCTTCTACTTTGAAGCATTCGTCTACAGTAGCAGTTTTTATGTTTAGGTTTCACTCTGTTCTCTGCTATATAGATAGATGAATTTGGAACTCGAAATCCAACATGGTTTGTAGTGGCTCTTTGAAACTTGACAAAATAAAGGAGTTCTCAGTTTTGTCTCTATGGTTTGTTTCCTCTTCAAGTAGCCCTAAGCACAGACTGTGGGAAAGCACTTTCATTGAGAGGGGTCGCCAAGCTTCTAAGAAATAACGAGTTTCCGAAATACCAGCAAATATTTTTTCACCCAATGTTGATGATACATGGTGGTAATGACAAGTACACAAATCCCACCTGGCTTACCAAATTTTTTTCTTCTAGGTTGAAGCGTTCGTTTACAGTGGCAGTTTTTATTTTTAAGTTTCACTCTGTTCTCTCCTATAAAGATAGATGAATTTGGAACTCTAAATCCAACACGGTTTGTAGTAGCTATTTGAAACTTGACAAAATAAAGGAGTTCTCAGTTTTCTCTCTATGATTTGTTTCCACTTCAAGTAGCCCTAAGCAGAGACTGTGGAAAAGCACTTTCATTGTGAGGGGTTGCCAAGCTTCTGAGAAATAACGAGTTTCCGAAATACCTGCACATATTTTTACACCCAATCTTGATGATCCTTGTTGGTAATGATCAGTACACAAATCCCACTTTACTCACCAAATTTTGTTCTTCTAGGTTGAAGCGTTCGTCTACAGTAGCAGATTTTATACTAGGTTTCAATCTGTTCTCTCCTATATAGATAGATGAATTTCGAACTCTAAATCCAACATGGTTTGTAGTAGCTCTTTGAAACTTGACAAAATAAAGGAGTTCTCAGTTTGCTTTCTATGGTTTGTTTCCTCTTCAAGAAGTCCTAGGCACAGACTGTGGAAAAGCAATTTCATTGAGTGTGGTTGCCAAGCTTCAAAGAAATAACGATTTGCCAAAATACCAGCAAATATTTTTTCACCCAATGTTGATGATACTTGGTGGTAATGATCAGTACACAAATCCCACTTGGCTCACCAAATTTTGTTCTTCTACTTTGAAGCATTCGTCTACCGTAGCAGTTTTTATATTTAGGTTTCTTTCTGTTCTCTGCTATATAGATAGATGAATTTGGAACTCGAAATCCAACATGGTTTGTAGTGGCTCTTTGAAACTTGACAAAATAAAGGAGTTCTCAGTTTTCTCTCTATGATTTGTTTCCACTTCAAGTAGCCCTACACAGAGACTGTGGAAAAGCACTTTCATTGTGAGGGCTTGCCAAGATTCTAAGAAATAACTAGTTTCTGAAATACCAGCAAATATTTTTTAACCCAATCTTGATGATACTTGGTGGTAATGACAAGTACACAAATCCCACTTGGCTCACCAAATTCTGTTCTTCTAGGTTGAAGCTTTCGTCAACAGCAGCAGTTTTTCTTTTTAGGTTTCACTCTGTTCTCTCCTATATAGATAGATGAATTTGGAACTCTAAATCCAACATGGTTTGTAGTAGCTCTTTGAAAGTTGACAAAAGAAAGGAGTTCCCAGATTTGTCTCTATGGTTTGTTTCCTATTGAATTAGCCTTAGGCACCGAGGGTGCAAAAGCACTTTCATTGAGAGTGGTGCCAAGCTTCTAAGAAATAACGAGTTTCCGAAATACCAGCAAATATTTTTTCGCCAAATGTTGATGATACTTGGTGGTAATGATCAGTACACAAAACCCACGTTGCTCACCAAACTTTGTTCTTCTAGGTTGAAGCGCTCGTCTACAGTAGCAGTTTTTATATTTAGGTTTCACTCTGTTCTCTGCTATATAGATAGATGAATTTGGAACTCGAAATCCAACATGGTTTGTAGTGGCTCTTTGAAACTTGACAAAATAAAGGAGTTCTCAGTTTTGTCTCTATGGTTTGTTTCCTCTTCAGGTAGCCCTAAGCACAGACTGTGGAAAAGCACTTTCATTGAGAGGGGTCGCCAAGCTTCTAAGAAATAACGAGTTTCCGAAATACCAGCAAATATTTTTTCACCCAATGTTGATGATACATGGTGGTAATGACAAGTACACAAATCCCACCTGGCTTACCAAATTTTTTTCTTCTAGGTTGAAGCGTTCGTTTACAGTGGCAGTTTTTATTTTTAAGTTTCACTCTGTTCTCTCCTATAAAGATAGATGAATTTGGAACTCTAAATCCAACACGGTTTTTAGTAGCTATTTGAAACTTGACAAAATAAAGGAGTTCTCATATTTCTCTCTATGATTTGTTTCCACTTCAAGTAGCCCTAAGCAGAGACTGTGGAAAAGCACTTTCATTGTGAGGGGTTGCCAAGCTTCTGAGAAATAACGAGTTTCCGAAATACCAGCAAATATTTTTTCACCAAATGTTGATGATACTTGGTGGTAATGATCAGTACACAAATCCCACTTGGCTCACCAAATTTTGTTCTTCTACTTTGAAGCATTCGTCTACCGTAGCAGTTTTTATATTTAGGTTTCTTTCTGTTCTCTGCTATATAGATAGATGAATTTGGAACTCGAAATCCAACATGGTTTGTAGTGGCTCTTTGAAACTTGACAAAATAAAGGAGTTCTCAGTTTTCTCTCTATGATTTGTTTCCACTTCAAGTAGCCCTACGCAGAGACTGTGGAAAAGCACTTTCATTGTGAGGGGTTGCCAAGATTCTAAGAAATAACTAGTTTCTAAAATACCAGCAAATATTTTTTAACCCAATCTTGATGATACTTGGTGGTAATGACAAGTACACAAATCCCACTTGGCTCACCAAATTCTGTTCTTCTAGGTTGAAGCTTTCGTCTACAGCAGCAGTTTTTCTTTTTAGGTTTCACTCTGTTCTCTCCTATATAGATAGATGAATTTGGAACTCTAAATCCAACATGGTTTGTAGTAGCTCTTTGAAAGTTGACAAAAGAAAGGAGTTCCCAGATTTGTCTCTATGGTTTGTTTCCTATTGAATTAGCCTTAGGCACCGAGGGTGCAAAAGCACTTTCATTGAGAGTGGTGCCAAGCTTCTAAGAAATAACGAGTTTCCGAAATACCAGCAAATATTTTTTCGCCCAATGTTGATGATACTTGGTGGTAATGATCAGTACACAAAACCCACGTTGCTCACCAAACTTTGTTCTTCTAGTTTGAAGCGCTCGTCTACAGTAGCAGTTTTTATATTTAGGTTTCACTCTGTTCTCTGCTATATAGATAGATGAATTTGGAACTCGAAATCCAACATGGTTTGTAGTAGCTCTTTGAAACTTGACAAAAGAAAGGAGTTCTCAGTTTTGTTTCTATGGTTTGTTTCCTCTTCAAGTAGTCCTAGGCACAGACTGTGGAAAAGAACTTTCATTGAGTGGGGTTGCCAAGCTTCAAAGAAATAACGAGTTGCCAAAATACCAGCAAATATTTTTTCACCCAGTGTTGATGATACTAGGTGGTAATGATCAGTACACAAATCCCACTTGGCTCACCAAATTTTGTTCTTCTACTTTGAAGCATTCGTCTACAGTAGCAGTTTTTATGTTTAGGTTTCACTCTGTTCTCTGCTATATAGATAGATGAATTTGGAACTCGAAATCCAACATGGTTTGTAGTGGCTCTTTGAAACTTGACAAAATAAAGGAGTTCTCAGTTTTGTCTCTATGGTTTGTTTCCTCTTCAAGTAGCCCTAAGCACAGACTGTGGAAAAGCACTTTCATTGAGAGGGGTCGCCAAGCTTCTAAGAAACAACGAGTTTCCGAAATACCAGCAAATATTTTTTCACCCAATGTTGATGATACATGGTGGTAATGACAAGTACACAAATCCCACCTGGCTTACCAAATTTTTTTCTTCTAGGTTGAAGCGTTCGTTTACAGTGGCAGTTTTTATTTTTAAGTTTCACTCTGTTCTCTCCTATAAAGATAGATGAATTTGGAACTCTAAATCCAACACGGTTTGTAGTAGCTATTTGAAACTTGACAAAATAAAGGAGTTCTCAGTTTTCTCTCTATGATTTGTTTCCACTTCAAGTAGCCCTAAGCAGAGACTGTGGAAAAGCACTTTCATTGTGAGGGGTTGCCAAGCTTCTGAGAAATAACGAGTTTCCGAAATACCTGCAAATATTTTTACACCCAATCTTGATGATCCTTGTTGGTAATGATCAGTACACAAATCCCACTTTACTCACCAAATTTTGTTCTTCTAGGTTGAAGCGTTCGTCTACAGTAGCAGATTTTATACCAGGTTTCAATCTGTTCTCTCCTATATAGTAGATGAATTTCGAACTCTAAATCCAACATGGTTTGTAGTAGTTCTTTGAAACTTGACAAAATAAAGGAGTTCTCAGTTTTGTGTCTATGATTTGTTTCCACTTCTAGTAGCCCTAAGCAGAGACTGTGGAAAAGCACTTTCATTGTGAGGGGTATCCACGCTTCTGAGAAATAACGAGTTTCCGAAATACCAGCAAATATTTTTTCACCCAATCTTGATGATACTTGGTGGTGATGATCGGTACACAATTCCCACTTGGCTCACCAAATTCTGTTCTTCTAGGTTGAAGCGTTCGTCTACAGTAGCAGTTTTTATATTTAGGTTTCACTCTGTTCTCTCCTATATAGATAGATGAATTTGTAACTCTAAATCCAACATGGTTTGTAGAAGCTCTTTGAAACTTGACAAAAGAAAGGAGTTCCCAGATTTGTCTCCATGGTTTGTTTCCTATTCAATTAGCCTTAGGCACCGACGGTGGAAAAGCACTTTCATTGAGAGGGGTGCCAAGCTTCTAAGAAATAACGAGTTTCCGAAATAACAGCAAATATTTTTACACCCAATGTTGATGGTACTTGGTGGTAATGATCAGTACACAAATCCCACTTGGCTCACCAAATTTTGTTCTTGTAGGTTGAAGCGTTGTTTCTACAGTAGCAGTTTTTATGTTTAGGTTTCACTCTGTTCTCTCCTATATAGATAGATGAATTTGGAACTCTAAATCCAACATGGTTGGTAGTAGCTCTTTGAAACTTGACAAAATAAAGGAGTTCTCAGTTTTGTTTCTATGGTTTGTTTCCTCTTCAAGTAGCCCTAGGCACAGACTGTGGAAAAGCACTTTCATTGAGAGGGATTGCCAAGCTTCTAACAAATAACGAGATCCCGAAATACCAGCAAATATTTTTTCACCCAATGTTGATGATACTTGGTGGTAATGATCAGTACACAAAACCCACTTTGCTCACCAAACTTTGTTCTTCTAGGTTGAAGCGCTCGTCTACAGTAGCAGTTTTTATATTTAGGTTTCACTCTGTTCTCTCCTATATAGATAGATGAATTTGGAACTCTAAATCCAACATGGTTTTTAGTAGCTCTTTGAAACTTGACACCATAAAGGAGTTCTCAGTTTTCTTTCTATGGTTTGTTTCCTCTTCAAGAAGTCCTAGGCACAGACTGTGGAAAAGCAATTTCATTGAGTGGGGTTGCCAAGCTTCAAAGAAATAACGATTTGCCAAAATACCAGCAAATATTTTTTCACACAATGTTGATGATACTTGGTGGTAATGATCAGTACACAAATCCCACTTGGCTCACCAAATTTTGTTCTTCTACTTTGAAGCATTCGTCTACAGTAGCAGTTTTTATATTTAGGTTTCTTTCTGTTCTCTGCTATATAGATAGATGAATTTGGAACTCGAAATCCAAAATGGTTTGTAGTGGCTCTTTGAAACTTGACAAAATAAAGGAGTTCTCAGTTTTCTCTCTATGATTTGTTTCCACTTCAAGTAGCCCTACGCAGAGACTGTGGAAAAGCACTTTCATTGTGAGGGGTTGCCAAGATTCTAAGAAATAACTAGTTTCTGAAATACCAGCAAATATTTTTTAACCCAATCTTGATGATACTTGGTGGTAATGACAAGTACACAAATCCCACTTGGCTCACCAAATTCTGTTCTTCTAGGTTGAAGCGTTCGTCTACAGCAGCAGTTTTTCTTTTTAGGTTTCACTCTGTTCTCTCCTATATAGATAGATGAATTTGGAACTCTAAATCCAACATGGTTTGTAGTAGCTCTTTGAAAGTTGACAAAATAAAGGAGTTCCCAGATTTGTCTCTATGGTTTGTTTCCTATTGAATTAGCCTTAGGCACCGAGGGTGCAAAAGCACTTTCATTGAGAGTGGTGCCAAGCTTCTAAGAAATAACGAGTTTCCGAAATACCAGCAAATATTTTTTCGCCCAATGTTGATGATACTTGGTGGTAATGATCAGTACACAAAACCCACGTTGCTCACCAAACTTTGTTCTTCTAGTTTGAAGCGCTCGTCTACAGTAGCAGTTTTTATATTTAGGTTTCACTCTGTTCTCTCCTATATAGATAGATGAATTTGGAACTCTAAATCCAACATGGTTTGTAGTAGCTCTTTGAAACTTGACAAAAGAAAGGAGTTCTCAGTTTTGTTTCTATGGTTTGTTTCCTCTTCAAGTAGTCCTAGGCACAGACTGTGGAAAAGCACTTTCATTGAGTGGGGTTGCCAAGCTTCAAAGAAATAACGAGTTGCCAAAATACCAGCAAATATTTTTTCACCCAATGTTGATGATACTAGGTGGTAATGATCAGTACACAAATCCCACTTGGCTCACCAAATTTTGTTCTTCTACTTTGAAGCATTCGTCTACAGTAGCAGTTTTTATGTTTAGGTTTCACTCTGTTCTCTGCTATATAGATAGATGAATTTGGAACTCGAAATCCAACATGGTTTGTAGTGGCTCTTTGAAACTTGACAAAATAAAGGAGTTCTCAGTTTTGTCTCTATGGTTTGTTTCCTCTTCAAGTAGCCCTAAGCACAGACTGTGGGAAAGCACTTTCATTGAGAGGGGTCGCCAAGCTTCTAAGAAATAACGAGTTTCCGAAATACCAGCAAATATTTTTTCACCCAATGTTGATGATACATGGTGGTAATGACAAGTACACAAATCCCACCTGGCTTACCAAATTTTTTTCTTCTAGGTTGAAGCGTTCGTTTACAGTGGCAGTTTTTATTTTTAAGTTTCACTCTGTTCTCTCCTATAAAGATAGATGAATTTGGAACTCTAAATCCAACACGGTTTGTAGTAGCTATTTGAAACTTGACAAAATAAAGGAGTTCTCAGTTTTCTCTCTATGATTTGTTTCCACTTCAAGTAGCCCTAAGCAGAGACTGTGGAAAAGCACTTTCATTGTGAGGGGTTGCCAAGCTTCTGAGAAATAACGAGTTTCCGAAATACCTGCACATATTTTTACACCCAATCTTGATGATCCTTGTTGGTAATGATCAGTACACAAATCCCACTTTACTCACCAAATTTTGTTCTTCTAGGTTGAAGCGTTCGTCTACAGTAGCAGATTTTATACTAGGTTTCAATCTGTTCTCTCCTATATAGATAGATGAATTTCGAACTCTAAATCCAACATGGTTTGTAGTAGTTCTTTGAAACTTGACAAAATAAAGGAGTTCTCAGTTTTGTGTCTATGATTTGTTGCCACTTCAAGTACCCTAAGCAGAGACTGTGGAAAAGCACTTTCATTGTGAGGGGTAGCCACGCTTCTGAGAAATAACGAGTTTCCGAAATACCAGCAAATATTTTTTCACCCCATCTTGATGATACTTGGTGGTGATGATCGGTACACAATTCCCACTTGGCTCACCAAATTCTGTTCTTCTAGGTTGAAGCGTTCGTCTACAGTAGCAGTTTTTATATTTAGGTTTCACTCTGTTCTCTCCTATATAGATAGATGAATTTGGAACTCTAAATCCAACATGGTTTGTAGAAGCTCTTTGAAACTTGACAAAAGAAAGGAGTTCCCAGATTTGTCTCTATGGTTTCTTTCCTATTCAATTAGCCTTAGGCACCGACGGTGGAAAAGCACTTTCATTGAGAGGGGTGCCAAGCTTCTAAGAAATAACGAGTTTCCAAAATACCAGCAAATATTTTTACACCCAATGTTGATGATACTTGGTGGTAATGATCAGTACACAAATCCCACTTGGCTCACCAAATTTTGTTCTTGTAGGTTGAAGCGTTGTTTCTACAGTAGCAGTTTTTATATTTAGGTTTCACTCTGTTCTCTCCTATATCGATAGATGAATTTGGAACTCTAAATCCAACATGGTTGGTAGTAGCTCTTTGAAACTTGACAAAATAAAGGAGTTCTCAGTTTTGTTTCTATGGTTTGTTTCCTCTTCAAGTAGCCCTAGGCACAGACTGTGGAAAAGCACTTTCATTGAGAGGGGTTGCCAAGCTTCTAACAATTAACGAGTTCCTGAAATTCCAGCAAATATTTTTTCGCCCAATGTTGATGATACTTGGTGGTAATGATCAGTACACAAAACCCACTTTGCTCACCAAACTTTGTTCTTCTAGGTTGAAGCGCTCGTCTACAGTAGCAGTTTTTATATTTAGGTTTCACTCTGTTCTCTCCTATATAGATAGATGAATTTGGAACTCTAAATCCAACATGGTTTTTAGTAGCTCTTTGAAACTTGACAAAATAAAGGAGTTCTCAGTTTTCTTTCTATGGTTTGTTTCCTCTTCAAAAGTCCTAGGCACAGACTGTGGAAAAGCAATTTCATTGAGTGGGGTTGCTAAGCTTCAAACAAATAACGATTTGCCAAAATACCAGCAAATATTTTTTCACCCAATGTTGATGATACTTGGTGGTAATGATCAGTACACAAATCCCACTTGGCTCACCAAATTTTGTTCTTCTACTTTGAAGCATTCGTCTACAGTAGCAGTTTTTATATTTAGGTTTCTTTCTGTTCTCTGCTATATAGATAGATGAATTTGGAACTCGAAATCCAACATGGTTTGTAGTGGCTCTTTGAAACTTGACAAAATAAAGGAGTTCTCAGTTTTCTCTCTATGATTTGTTTCAACTTCAAGTAGCCCTAAGCAGAGACTGTGGAAAAGCACTTTCATTGTGAGGGGTTGCCAAGATTCTAAGAAATAACTAGTTTCTGAAATACCAGCAATTATTTTTTAACCCAATCTTGATGATACTTGGTGGTAATGACAAGTACACAAATCCCACTTGGCTCACCAAATTCTGTTCTTCTAGGTTGAAGCGTTCGTCCACAGCAGCAGTTTTTCTTTTTAGGTTTCACTCTGTTCTCTCCTATATAGATAGATGAATTTGGAACTCTAAATCCAACATGGTTTGTAGTAGCTCTTTGAAAGTTGAAAAAAGAAAGGAGTTCCCAGATTTGTCTCTATGGTTTGTTTCCTATTGAATTAGCCTTAGGCACCGAGGGTGCAAAAGCACTTTCATTGAGAGTGGTGCCAAGCTTCTAAGAAATAACGAGTTTCCGAAATACCAGCAAATATTTTTTCGCCCAATGTTGATGATACTAGGTGGTAATGATTAGTACACAAATCCCACTTGGCTCACCAAATTTTGTTCTTCTACGTTGAAGCATTCGTCTACAGTAGCA